>NC_069502.1:1027034643-1027132143 GCF_027579735.1 Bombina bombina
TTATTTATTGTTCTAACATACATTTTCAATATTTTCTGGTAATGTCTAAAATTTCCCACTAGGGGGAGCTCAGAGCAAGAAAAAGATGCACATAATATAGGAATTGTGAATTTATATTATATATATATATATATATATATATATATATATATATATATATATATTGAGGTGGTAAATTGAAGAAACTGGTGCTAAAAACATTTATCTCCATTAAAATCTATGGAGACTTTTTATGTTACCATCAGTTTCCAAACTTTAGCACCTCATTGGAAACTAAGCCTTAGTGTTAAATAATACTTCATCTAGTCTGTGGCTATTCGTAATATAATTTTTTTTTTTTGTATTTTTTCCTCGATGACACTAAGCAAAATGTTTAAAAGTATAGAAAGGTCAAAATATAATGTGTATGAATGCATTTCAATTTCAAATAGAATATATATATATATATTTAAATATACTTTCATTACCAAAAATGCTTCTAGTAAACTTTATTATTGTCAGTAGCATATGCACATATGCCAAGTGCCTGTGCACCAGCAGTCAAACACCACATTGTCTTAGAGAATCAGTGTTGGATTGTATGGTACAAATGTGGTCATATTTTTCACTTTTTGTTCCAGGGGTTGTGATAAACAACAATGTTTATAGCAATGGTATAAATATATTTCTCAAATTGCATGCATGTCAATGAGCCCCCTTCTGTATGCACTGGTAAAGTGGCTACGTTTTAACAAAGAAGAGCAAGAGAACAAGATACATTTGGTAACAGAATAAAATTAAATTGTATGCATGAAACATGAATATTTCATTTTGACTTCCATGTCGATTTAAGGCCCCATATAGTGTATATGTTAAATAGATATGAAACTGCAAACATATCTTTGTTAAAGGGACCCTCTACTCTAGAATTTGTATTGTTTACAAAGATAGATAATCCCTTTATTACCCATTCCCCAGTTTTTACCTCTGTGATTACTTTGTATCTAAGCCTCTGCAGACTGCCCCCTTATTTCAGTTCTTTTGACAGACTTGCATTTTAGCCAATCAATCTCCATGTGAGCGAGTACAATGTTATCTATATGGCAAACATGAACTAGCGCTGTCTAGCTGTGAAAAACTTTCAAAATTCACTAAGATAAGAGGCGGCCTTCAAGGGCTTAGAAATTAGCATATGAAAAATGTGGGTTTCATGTCCCTTTAAGTATTATGTTTTTTAACATAATTGCCTGGCTTAGAATGCATTGCTACAGTGCAGACAGTATGTTATTTCTTTAAAGTCCCTTTTAATATACAGTAACAACCGATTACATTTTTGACACAAAAGTACAAGGCTGTTAAAGGGATAGGAAACAGTGTTCCTTTAAAAAGAAACCGATTGTGATAAAAAACAGTAAACCACTTATTTTCTTGCTAAATGAGCACTCTGTAGCCACTGCCTACAGCTTGATAGAACTTAGGTTTGATTGTCACATAATTGTTGCAGCAAAAGTCCTCTACTGAACGTGGACAATAAACAGATTACAGCTTGATTAGATGTCTCCTTGCAACACTTCAAAGAAAAAAAACTGATACTTTGCCTTCTTGGAGGTATCCCAGACCCTTTCGGGGCTGTGACAAGAAGCTAAGGAACCTGCACAAATGAAGTTAAAAAAAATTAAAGAAATAAAAGTAAAATACTTTTAAAATGATGAATACATATTGCAATGATTTATATTTAGTATACCCCACTGCTTAATGCTTTTTTTTATTAAAACAATAAAACAGACTGTTTTGTATCCCTTTAAATGTTCACGGTGTCCTTGCTGTGAAGAAAAAAAAAACAACGCAGCCACCAGTCCCTAAAGGGATATAAAAGTACAAAAAGAAAATGCTCTAGTGTGCTAGAATGTTTTAATTTTGCACTATTGCTCACATTTAACTATGTGCTTAACTCGTGAAAAGTCAGCGCAAGAGCAGCAATGCACTGAACACAGCTAGTGAGTAATGGTATATGTGAGTAGCTACCAATCAGCAGCTAGCTATGAGTAGTGCACTGCTACTCCTGACCCTACCTAGGTGTGCTTTTAAACAAAAGCATTTTTGATAGAGGGGCTAATTGCGCTAGAAGTAATCTTTTTGTGAGCATTCGGATGCGCTTATATTATTTGTAAGTTAAAAGTAAAGAGTTAATCGATCTTGCGCTAAGCTGACGTGCACAAAAAGCCGGCTAGTATATTGTGCGCACGATAACCTATTCCCCTACATACATAGAACATAGTCTGCTATGTGCAGAACATTTATTAAGTATGAATATTGCATACATATGCTTTTACATGTTACCATGAACTTAAAGGGATAGTAAAGTCCAACTTAAACTTTCATGATTCAGATAGGGCATGTCATTTTAAACAACTTTCTAATTTTCTTTTATCATGAAATTTGCTTTGTACTCTTCTTATTCTTAGTTGAAGGCTAATACTTGGTAGGCTCATATGCTAATTTCTAAGCCATTGAAGACCGCCTCTTATCTGAATGCATTGTGTTTCATATAGATAACATTGTGCTCATGCACATGAAGTTATTTAAGAGTCAGCACTAATTGCCTGAAATGCAAGTCTGTCAAATGATCTGAGATAAAAAAAAAGCAGTCTGCAGAGGCTTAGATACAAGGTAATTGCAGAGGTAAAAAGTATTTTTCTATAACAGTGTTGGTTATGGAAAACTGGGGAATGGTAAATAAAGGGATTATCTATCTTTTTAAACAATAACATTTTTGGAGTTTACTATCCCTTTAACTGCAAAGGGCTCCAGTGCACTTATATATACTCTGTATATATGTGTGTGTATATATATATATATATATATATATATATATATATATATATATATATATATATATATACACACACCTTTATATGTGTACATATGTATTTGTGTTTTTATGTCTGTAAATACATAAATACACATATAAATACATATGTATATAGACTTTTATAAACCTGCATATACATATTTATACAGGTGGCACTCGATTTATGCCGGTTCAATTTGCGCCATTTCAGAATAACAACCTTTTTTTTCAGTCATGTGACTGCTATTGAAAAGCTTTGGAAAGCAAAGTGTACTAATTAAAATAGCCAGTAGGTGGAGCTGTCTGCTTGTTTTGCAGCAAAGTTATGCAACTTAACAGCCTGAAATTGATCTGGGTACACAGAGCAGACATTAGCTGTGGAGCAAAATTTAGCAGCCACTTCCCTATTATCTTCCTGTCCAGCAGCATGAGGTGACAGTGCCTAACTGCCTATTAATCACTGCAGATTGAAATGCATAGAATAGGTGCAGACCCAATATTATCTAACATGCTAACAATGCAGAGAACTGAATGCAGAAAAATGCAAGTAAAAAAACGTTTTTGTTCATTAAACTTAGTTTGATGATGATGCAGTCTGTTGTGTGATTATTTAAATAGGTGCTGTTAGCAAATGTTTTTGTTCATTAAACTTAGTTTGATGATGATACAATCTATATTATAAGGTTTATAATGCTGTTTAGCATTTAAAGTCTTCCTTTCAAAGCTTTAAAAATTAATGTATTAGGTGTTACTTATGACAATTTTGAGAGGGGCCTGGAACCTAACCCCCTCACTTCCCATTGACTTACATTATAAACTGGGTTTCAATTTACAACAGTTTCGATTTACAACCATTCCTCCTGGAACCCAACCCTGGCGTAAACTGAGGGCTACCTGTATATGTATTGTCAGGGTATTGCTGAGTGACATTATATAATATATATATATACACACATATATATATGCATTATATAGATAAATAATTAATTTATATCAAAATATTAACCCTGGGTACAAATGTTTTGACATTGTAAAATACAGGTCTTTTTATCAATGAAACTGAACAGACCAGACCCCTTGCTGTTCAGATATTCCCTAACCAAGACTTCTATGTAATACATTTATCCCAAATGGTAAGGATGTCACACCTTTAGAATCTTTACTTACACCCTGTCTCCATAAGATGCCTTCAAAGAAACTTCCTGCATTGGCAATCAGGGGTAAAGTTGGCTAATAATGGACCTCAAATAGTCGGGAGCCCTAAAGTCTGAACCTAGAAACAAGCTCCCAGGAAAGTTAAACATTTACAGTTCAGTGTTAATTAAACACACACTAAACCCAATATACAAGCCACCAGACTACAGGCTCGATTTATCAAAGCCCTACGGCTGCAAGTTCTCACAAGAACTTGCTCGCCATAATTTAACAAGCAGCGGTCACCAGACCGCCGCTTCCCTAACCTCTTCGCCACCTCTAAGGTGGAAAAAACATAATTTATGTAAGAACTTACCTGATAAATTCATTTCTTTCATATTAGCAAGAGTCCATGAGCTAGTGACGTATGGGATATACATTCCTACCAGGAGGGGCAAAGTTTCCCAAACCTCAAAATGCCTATAAATACACCCCTCACCACACCCACAAATCAGTTTAACGCATAGCCAAGAAGTGGGGTGATAAGAAAAAAAAGTGCGAAAGCATAAAAAATAAGGAATTGGAATAATTGTGCTTTATACAAAAAAATTATAACCACCACAAAAAGGGTGGGCCTCATGGACTCTTGCTAATATGAAAGAAATGAATTTATCAGGTAAGTTCTTACATAAATTATGTTTTCTTTCATGTAATTAGCAAGAGTCCATGAGCTAGTGACGTATGGGATAATGACTACCCAAGATGTGGATCTTCCACGCAAGAGTCACTAGAGAGGGAGGGACAAAATAAAGACAGCCAATTCCGCTGAAAATATTCCACACCCAAAATAAAGATTTAATCTTATAATGAAAAAAACTGAAATTATAAGCAGAAGAATCAAACTGAAACAGCTGCCTGAAGTACTTTTCTACCAAAAACTGCTTCAGAAGAAGAAAACACATCAAAATGGTAGAATTTAGTAAAAGTATGCAAAGAAGACCAAGTTGCTGCTTTGCAAATCTGATCAACCGAAGCTTCATTCCTAAACGCCCAGGAAGTAGAAACTGACCTAGTAGAATGAGCTGTAATCCTTTGAGGCGGAGTTTTACCCGACTCGACATAAGCATGATGAATTAAAGATTTCAACCAAGATGCCAAAGAAATGGCAGAGGCCTTCTGACCTTTCCTAGAACCGGAAAAGATAACAAATAGACTAGAAGTCTTCCGGAAATTCTTAGTAGCTTCAACATAATATTTCAAAGCTCTAACTACATCCAAAGAATGCAATGATCTCTCCTTAGAATTCTTAGGATTAGGACACAATGAAGGAACCACAATTTCTCTACTAATGTTGTTAGAATTCACAACCTTAGGTAAAAATGTAAAAGAAGTTCGCAACACCGCCTTATCCTGATGAAAAATCAGAAAAGGAGACTCACAAGAAAGAGCAGATAATTCAGAAACTCTTCTAGCAGAAGAGATGGCCAAAAGAAACAAAACTTTCCAAGAAAGTAATTTAATGTCCAGTGAATGCATCGGTTCAAACGGAGGAGCTTGAAGAGCCCCCAGAACCAAATTCAAACTCCAAGGATGAGAAATTGACTTAATAACAGGTTTTATACGAACCAAAGCTTGTACAAAACAATGAATATCAGGAAGATTAGCAATCTTTCTGTGAAAAAGAACAGAAAGAGCAGAGATATGTCCTTTCAAGGAACTTGCAGACAAACCTTTATCCAAACCATCCTGAAGAAACTGTAAAATTCTCGGAATTCTAAAAGAATGCCAGGAAAAATGATGAGAAAGACAACAAGAAATGTAAATCTTCCAGACTCGATAATATATCTTCCTAGATACAGATTTACGAGCCTGTAACATAGTATTAATCACAGAGTCAGAGAAACCTCTTTGACTAAGAATCAAGCGTTCAATCTCCATACCTTTAAATTTAAGGATTTGAGATCCTGATGGAAAAAAGGACCTTGCGACAGAAGGTCTGGCCTTAACGGAAGAGTCCACGGTTGGCAAGAGGCCATCCAGACAAGATCCGCATACCAAAACCTGTGAGGCCAAGCTGGAGCCACCAGCAGAACAAACGAGCATTCCTTCAGAATCTTGGAGATTACTCTTGGAAGAAGAACTAGAGGCGGAAAGATATAGGCAGGATGATACTTCCAAGGAAGTGACAATGCATCCACTGCTTCCGCCTGAGGATCCCTGGATCTGGACAGATACCTGGGAAGTTTCTTGTTTAGATGAGAAGCCATCAGATCTATTTCTGGAAGTCCCCACATTTGAACAATCTGAAGGAATACCTCTGGGTGAAGAGACCATTCGCCCGGATGTAACGTCTGGCGACTGAGATAATCCGCTTCCCAATTGTCTATACCTGGGATATGAACCGCAGAAATTAGACAGGAGCTGGATTCCGTCCATACCAGTATTCGAGATACTTCTTTCATATCAAAGAAATATAAGGAAAGAAAAGAAGGTATCTTGTGGCACACTTAAATGGAAAACTTTATTTTCGATCTGATATTGTAGAAAAGGCACTAAGGAAAAGATTAAAATATAACTTTTATTGATATCTTTAAAATATTTAAATGACAAGAAAACAAAACATATAAAATGGGGAGATTTGATGTTTTCAAAAAATGTATCCCAAATGGTACTAAATTGTCATTTGTAAGTCACATAGGAACAGCTAGATAAATGCTGTTTAATAAATAGCCTCTATCAATCTATATTTAGTTTTCTATTACCATGGGAATTTATTTATATTCATTAGTTTCAAATTTCCCTATAGGCTCTGCTTCTCCTTATGCTCTATGTTTAAAATAGAAATTTCTTAATTTTGTTGGCCGTATGTCGGCAATTTAGCTTAAACTTGGTGGGTAAACTTGGTGGGTAGCTTAGCGGTTAAAAAACTTGCTGGTAAACTATTGTAAAATCATAGTATATGGTCAAAATCATAGTATATGGTCATTATAGGATTGTGGAGTATCCACAGTGTTCCTATATTTTTTGATAGCCTTACTTACGATAGCCTTATTCACTACCTTTAACCAAGTGATACTCTGTCCATCACCCATTAACGGGTTCTAAGCTAAAATATATTGATTTAGAATATTCTAATCTAGGGGTTATTCCCCTTATGTATAACGAGAAGCGCATATATATATCATTTTAATAAAAACAAGCTGTGTCACAGAACACTATCATATTATTGGAAGACGTCTCCAATAATACCTTAACTTCTCAGGGGGGTATTTACACTTAACACTGTGTAATTTTTTTTTGGGGGCAATCTGTATATTTAAGAATTTATTAGGCATTACTCATGCTATCTTGTGGTCCAAACCAAACCAGTTAGTTTTTGGGTTGGGACAATGCTGCAAAATTGTTTAAGCACCTCACTCAGCCACCAGTAATTTACAACTAGTTTGGAATATAATATTACATATTTGATTCCCCATCAAATCGAGATCGCAATTCACACCAATAAGTTATACACTATCCCCCTGTGTGATCCCTGACACAGCAATTTTAATGTTCCTTTCACACCTATTTTTTCCATAAGCAAGTTATGTTGGATGACTTAGATCATCTCTAGGGAAATTTGAAACTAATGAATATAAATAAATTCCCATGGTAATAGAAAACTAAATATAGATTGATAGAGGCTATTTATTAAACAGCATTTATCTAGCTGTTCCTATGTGACTTACAAATGACAATTTAGTACCATTTGGGATACATTTTTTGAAAACATCAAATCTCCCCATTTTATATGTTTTGTTTTCTTGTCATTTAAATATTTTAAAGATATCAATAAAAGTTATATTTTAATCTTTTCCTTAGTGCCTTTTCTACAATATCAGATCGAAAATAAAGTTTTCCATTTAAGTGTGCCACAAGATACCTTCTTTTCTTTCCTTATATTTCTTTGATATTAAACCAGGTATCAGGCACTGCCCTCCAGGGATACATAGGCCTACCCTGTTGGGATAATTTTGGGAAACTTTGACCTGTCCCCAAACGTAAATCCCCTTTTCTTAGGGGAATTACTAAAATTCTAATACTTCTTTCATAGCCAGAGGACTGTGAGTCCCTCCTTGATGATTGATATATGCCACAGTTGTGACATTGTCTGTCTGAAAACAAATGAAAGATTCTCTCTTTAGAAGGGGCCATGACTGAAGAGCTCTGAAAATTGCACGGAGTTCCAAAATATTGATTGGTAATCTCACCTCCTGAGATTCCCAAACCCCCTGTGCTGTCAGAGACCCCCAAACAGCTCCCCAACCTGTCAGACTTGCATCTGTTGAAATCACAGTCCAGGTCGGAAGAACAAAAGAAGCCCCCTGAACTAAACGATGGTGATCTGTCCACCACGTCAGAGAGTGTCGAATAATCGGTTTTAAAGATATCAATTGAGATATCTTTGTGTAATCCCTGCACCACTGGTTCAGCATACAGAGCTGAAGAGGTCGCATGTGAAAACGAGCAAAGGGGATCGCGTCCGATGCAGCAGTCATAAGACCTAGAATTTCCATGCATAAGGCTACCGAAGGGAATGATTGAGACTGAAGGTTTCGACAAGCTGAAATTAATTTTAGACGTCTCTTGTCTGTCAAAGACAGAGTCATGGACACTGAATCTATCTGGAAACCTAAAAAGGTTACCCTTGTCTGAGGAATCAATGAACTTTTCGGTAAATTGATCCTCCAACCATGATCTTGAAGAAACAATACAAGTCGATTCGTATGAGATTCTGCTAAATGTGAAGACTGAGCAAGTACCAAGATATCGTCCAAATAAGGAAATACCACAATACCCTGTTCTCTGATTACAGACAGAAGGGCACCGAGAATCTTTGTAAAAATCCTTGGAGCTGTTGCTAGGCCAAACGGCAGAGCCACAAACTGGTAATGCTTGTCTAGGAAATAGAATCTCAGAAACTGAAAGTGATCTGGATGAATCGGAATATGCAGATATGCATCCTGTAAATCTATTGTGGACATATAATGCCCTTGCTGAACAAAAGGCAGGATAGTCCTTATAGTTACCATTTTGAATGTTGGTATCCTTACATAACGATTCAATATTTTTAGATCCAGAACTGGTCTGAAGGAATTCTCCTTCTTTGGTACAATGAAGAGATTTGAATAAAACCCCAGTCCCTGTTGCAGAACTGGAACTGGCATAATTACTCCAGCCAACTCTAGATCTGAAACACATTTCAGAAATACTAGAGCCTTCACTGGATTTACTGGGACACGGGAAAGAAAAAATCTTTTTGCAGGAGGCCTTATCTTGAAGCCAATTCTGTACCCTTCTGAAACAATGTTCTGAATCCAAAGATTGTGAATTGAATTGATCCAAATTTCTTTGAAAAATCGTAATCTGCCCCCTACCAGCTGGGCTGGAATGAGGGCCGCACCTTCATGTGGACTTTGGAGCTGGCTTTGGTTTTCTAAAAGGCTTGGATTTATTCCAGACTGGAGATGGTTTCCAAACTGATACCGCTCCTGTGGGTGAAGGATCAGGTTTTTGTTCCTTATTGTGACGAAAGGAACGAAAACGATTATTAGACCTAAATTTACCTTTAGACTTTTTATCCTGTGGTAAAAAAGTTCCTTTCCCTCCAGTAACAGTTGAGATAATAGAATCCAACTGTGAACCAAATAATTTATTACCCTGGAAAGAAAGGTAAAGCAAAGTTGACTTAGAAGACATATCAGCATTCCAAGTTTTAAGCCATAAAGCTCTTCTAGCTAAAATGGCTAAAGACATATACCTGACATCAACCCTAAGGATATCAAAGATGGCATCACAAATAAAGTTATTAGCATGTTGAAGATTAACAATGCTATGAGAATTATGATCTGTTACATGTTGCGCTAAAGCTTCTAACCAAAAAGTTGAAGCTGCAGCAACATCCGCTAAAGATATAGCAGGTCTAAGAAGATTACCTGAACATAAGTAAGCTTTTCTTAGAAAGGATTCAATTTTCCTATCCGAAGGATCCTTAAAGGAAGTACTATCTGCCGTAGGAATAGTAGTACGTTTAGCAAGAGTAGAGATAGCCCCATCAACCTTAGGGATTTTGTCCCAAAACTCTAATCTGTCAGATGGCACAGGATATAATTGCTTAAAACTTTAGAAGGAGTAAATGAATTACCCAAATTATTCCATTCCCTGGAGATTACTTCAGAAATAGCATCAGGGACAGGAAAAACTTCTGGAATAACTACAGGAGATTTAAAAACCTTATTTAAACGTTTAGATTTAGTATCAAGAGGACCAGAATCCTCTATTTCTAATGCAATTAAGACTTCTTTAAGTAAAGAACGAACAAATTCCATTTTGAATAAATATGAAGATTTATCAGCATCAACCTCTGAAACAGAATCCTCTGAACCAGAGGAATCATTATCAGAATCAGAATGATGATGTTCATTTAAAAATTCATCTGAAAAATGAGAAGTTTTAAAAGACCTTTTACGTTTACTAGAAGGAGAAATAACAGACATAGCCTTCTTAATGGATTTAGAAACAAAATCTCTTATGTTAACAGGAACACTCTGAGCATTAGATGTTGATGGAACAACAACAGGTAATGTAACATTACTAAAGGAAATATCTGCATTAACAAGTTTGTCATGACATTCATTACAAACAACAGCTGGAGGAACAGATACCACAAGTTTACAGCAAATACACTTAACTTTGGTAGATCCAGCACTAGGCAGCGATTTTCCAGAAGTATCTTCTGACTCAGGGTCAATCTGGGACATCTTGCAATATGTAATAGAAAAAACAACATATAAAGCAAAATTGATCAAATTCCTTAAATGACAGTTTCAGGAATGGGAAAAAATGCCAGTGAACAAGCTTCTAGCAACCAGAAGCAATAAACAGTGAGACTTAAATAATGTGGAGACAATAGTGACGCCCATATTTTTTAGCGCCAAAAAAAGACGCCCACGTTATTTGGCGCCTAAATGCTTTTGGCGCCAAAAATGATGCCACATCCGGAACGCCGACACTTTTGGCGCAAAAAAACATCAAAAATGACGCAACTTCCGGCGACACGTATGACGCCGGAAACAAGAAAAATGTTTGCGCCAAAAAAGTCAGCGCCAAAATGGCGCAATAAAATGAAGCATTTTCAGCCCCCGCGAGCCTAACAGCCCACAGGAAAAAAGTCAAATTTTTAAGGTAAGAAAAAAATGATTTATTCATATGCATTATCCCAAATATGAAACTGACTGTCTGAAATAAGGAACGTTGAACAACCTGAATCAAGGCAAATAAATGTTTGAATACATATATTTAGAACTTTATATAAAAGTGCCCAACCATAGCTTAGAGTGTCACAGAAAATAAGACTTACTTACCCCAGGACACTCATCTACATGTAGTAGAATGCCAAACCAGTACTGAAACGAGAATCAGTAGAGGTAATGGTATATATAAGAGTATATCGTCGATCTGAAAAGGGAGGTAAGAGATGAATCTCTACGACCGATAACAGAGAGCCTATGAAATAGACCCCGTAGAAGGAGATCATTGAATTCAAATAGGCAATACTCTCTTCACATCCCTCTGACATTCACTGCACGCTGAGAGGAAAACCGGGCTCCAACCAGCTGCGGAGCGCATATCAACGTAGAATCTAGCACAAACTTACTTCACCACCTCCATAGGAGGCAAAGTTTGTAAAACTGATTTGTGGGTGTGGTGAGGGGTGTATTTATAGGCATTTTGAGGTTTGGGAAACTTTGCCCCTCCTGGTAGGAATGTATATCCCATACGTCACTAGCTCATGGACTCTTGCTAATTAAATGAAAGAAATTCAATCTCCGCGGTCTAGTCCGACCGAGTAGATTGACAGCTCCTGCCCGCGCGTGATTGGCTGTGTGCGGGCACGGGCCGGGATTGCACGCAAGCGCAAAATTGCGCTCGTGTGCAAAGGTGATTACCTGCGGGTAATTTTGCCCCGCCACAGGCAAGCTGAGGCGTACAAGGGCGCGTATACATGCCCCTGTCCACCTCAGCTTTAATAAATCTAGCCCTTTGTCTGTGTTAAAGGTAACAAAATGAAAAGTATCTTAACCTGAATAATTTGAAAGCATAAGAGTTTAAAGATTTAAAGTTTAAACCGATTGTCTATATAGTTTTCATATGAGTTAATATAGTAATTACTGATAAATATACACATATATATATATATATATATATATATATATATATATATATATATATATATATATATATATATATGGGCTCCATTATATACATCTAAGATGTGTCTAATGCTTATATAATATATTAAATATAAGTGGAGTGAACAAATAACTGTATTGGAGATATTTAAATGATTGACAAATGATATTTAGGATGTATAAAAGGTTCTATATTCTGAAATGGACAATGCCAGTGTAGTTTGTGCTGTGAATTGTATTGTATAGTTTTATGCACTTAATATTAAAGTGCTATGCACAGATATACAATATATTCCTATCAAATGAAATAATATAAATATACTTTCATATATATATAATGATATTAGTTCCAACAGAATTCTAAGTGCAGGTACATATGGAATATGGAAATGACTGGAAAATGTGGTGATAACAGCAGAATATTAAATATTAGTATACTTACTAAATATTAATTATTAACACGGTACTAGAATTATTAAAATCCTTTTAAGTACCCTAATAGATATATGGAATATACTGTATTTATATCAAAATGGAAAGATACTCAAATATAGATATGGCTATATGATTAATTACATCAGACTGCTACTTACAGATATATATATATATATATATATATATATATATATATATATACACAAATACATATATATATAATATAAAATAGTAGGAAACATATATCATATGTATATATATATATATATATATATATATATATATATATATATTCTAAGTGTACCCATGTTTAGTCTTAAAAATACATGCTAAATTTTATTAGATGGGCCATGTATTGACAAGATAATTTTAGTAAAAATATGAAATTATAAATGTATTGAATATACATCTCTATAAAATATATATATAGTTGAAATACAGTTGATATTTTACAAACAAAGCTACATTTCAGTTGCCTGTTGCTCCCGGTGTCAGATATGAGGTATTGCGGCCAAAAATATTAAATTACGGAGAATTGAATTCCCAGTAAGCCAATGAGAAGCAAAGGGCGTATCCAGAATTTCATTTGGAATGATTATAAATTGAAGGAGGAGCTATGTAAAAGAATATAGCCCACACTATACAAGGAGGAGTTACAGACTCACTTTCGTAAAACAGAGATACACACCGTTTGAGGCCTATTTTCTCTGAATCCTGGCTGGAAAACTCTCATTGGACAAGAGAGATACTTTGTGACCTGCACCCTTGCAAAATAAGTGATACCTTCACGTATGACCATAAGAAAAATCTGGGATCTTGAGCTCTCTTATTGGTATCTGGCATAGTATAGCGGTCTAATGCTTTTAAAAGTTTATAGCAAAGATATTCTTTATAGCCATAGTTTAATTGAAGCTGTATTTAAAGGTGTAATTTATAAGTTATAATTCATATTTCATAAACCTGTCTAGCCTATAAATAATCATATCTAGCATTAAGCGATTTACTAATAAGAGGGAAGTTTTTTTGTATTTTGAAGTTATAAGTTAATTTGGAGTTACTGTGATATATTTTAAACTTAAATTATGCTTACCTGATCATCTTTTCTTCTGAAGGGAAGAGTCCACAGCTGATTCATTACTTTTGGGAATTCAGAACCTGGCCAACAGGAGGAGGCAAAGACACCCCAGCCAAAGGCTTAAATACCTCCCACACTTCTCTCATCCCCCAGTCATTCTGCCGAGGGAAGAAGGAACAGTAGGAGAAATATCAGGGTGAAAAAAGGTGACAGAAGAAACAAAAAAAAAAAATTATCTGGTAAGCATAATTTAAGTTTTTCTTCTTAAACAGGAAGAGTCCACAGCAGCATTCATTACTTTTGGGAAAACAATACCCAAGCTATAGAGGACACTGAATGCAAAACGGGCAGGTACAAAAGGTGGCCCCTTCTGAGGGCACCACAGCCTAAAACACCCAAAAACTCCCGACAGGAAAAACTGCTTCACTAGAAGACAAAGGGCAAAACAGAAAAAGGCAGAGATAACTGCCCAACAGTTAAAACCAGCAAAGCCCTTGCTAGAGACCACTCTGGTTATTAGACTCGACCGAGCCAAAAGCCTCTGAGGAGACGAAGTCCCGCAGGCACGCAGCCCGCAATATTAAACGCACCCTCGATCAGATTGATCATCCACATTCCCTCAGTGGGGAAGAAAGAGACTTGGATAAATACGTCTGAAAGGACCCTCAGAACCCAAAGGGACAAAAGGCACCTCAACCTCAACCCGAAGGAAGATATACCGTCATCAAGGACAACAGATTCCAAGAGGAGAATCTCCAAAAGAAGAAGAGGAAAATCGTCCAGGTCTATCCCTAGTAGGATCCGCTCTGGATCCCCGCCCAAGAGGAACAGGACAGTGAGGACTGAGTACAATCCTCTGATGCCCCACCCAAAGGCAGAACGAGAACCAGTCGGACGTTTTGGAAGGAAGGCTTCCTCTACCATGTTTTAGCCCTACGTATGCAGAGCCTCAAAAACTTAATGGAGATTCATGGAGGGTCACTTCAAGAAAACTCCAAACAAAAACAAGGCATTCTTCAATCTAAAGAGATACCAAGAGTAATAAACTCCTCAACCGAGTGAGCAACTCACCCAGCCAGGTCAGCAAGTTACACCGGCAGCACGTGGATGATATAGACCGTAAGGAACAGAAATAGCGCCCCCTTAGGACCAGCCTGCTACATAGGGCACTCCAAACTGAACCAGGCCACAGAAAATTCGAGAACCCCCAAGGACTCGATAAAAGGATCTAAAGACATAACAATGTACTAACACCTTAACATGCAACTTCCGTGGAAGTGCCCAAACGACCACAAAATAGCTAATATCAAATTCCAGAGAAGAATATTTCCCAAAGGAGAAATCATAACAGACATGAGCTTCTTAAAAATAAATAAAATGCATCCTAACCAGATCAAATAAAAGAAGGGCAGCACCCACAGGTGAACACCCAAGAAGAATGGGTACACGAACGGGACCAGCCAATCAGACCCCATCTTCCAAAGCTCAGAACTGGAATAAGATACCCCAAAAAGAAAGGAAAATTGAAGACTGCCAGGAGATTAACTAAATCCCCACACTTCTAACCCAGCTTGCCGTCTGGAACTGAAGACCGAGGATCCCTTAACCTATTAGTACTGGGATCTTCCAGCACCGGCAAAACATGCCGTATCAGGACACGAAGGCGGGCACGCCAGTCTATAATGAAAAGCAAGACTTACCTCCGTCGGGCCAACTGACGACCCCGAACCCAAGGGTTGGGCCCATGAAGCTTCAGAGGAAACAGCTTCCCCAGATGGCTGATCTGCCCAAGGCGATCCCACGCCTGACGAGCCCCGGTTAGCATAACATGGACAGTATCTTAGCAACACCTCCTTAGCCATGCGGAACCGTGCAGTAACCTCTGGAGGAAACAAGCCGCCTTCCAGAGAAGGGGTAACGGCATTAGGGACACCTGCTTGCGTAGTCAAAGAAGGTTCTAGATGACGCGCCGCACGGTATATAGGATCCCCAGGGGCGGATGGCTCAGCAGACTCTAAGTTCCCTGTATCGGGAGAAGAGAGCACTCTAGAGCGGCATTTGGAACATAACTGATGGGCATGGATTACCCGGGCCATTTTATACTCTTCACAAGAAGTAGAATCTGGATCAGAGACAACCGTCTCCAAAAAGTCAGAATCCTCCATAACTTGGTATATAAAAATTTTGGACAGAAAAATAAAAAATGGCACCTTACACCCCCAATGGCTGGGGCACTCACCACCTCCTGAGACCCAGACAGCTAGCAAAACAGACACTCTCCATCGCCACATGGTCAGGCATACAGAAATGGAGCACAGAAGCTTGATCACGTCTTGTCACAAGGTGCACTGTGCAGGCCATAGAAAAACGCGTCAAGGGCTTGTGCAGCCTGAAAAGAAAAGGCCATTATGTTCCGATCTAACCATGAGCCGAAGTAACACTACACATTAGCAGACAGAATCACATAACAAACATGATTAAAGTCCCCCTTGTTTAATAACCCCCCCCCCCAGGAGATATTAACCCTTGATTCCTTATAAAGATAAAGTCCCACTGAGAGAGTCCCACTGAGACCCTGACTTCTTTAGTTTACATTACTTTATTCACATCATCAAAGTAAAATGAAACGATCTTACCGGAATCAACGCCGTGGAACAGGAACATGGCCCTTCAAGTGTGACATATAGTAGCCTCGCTTCTGACATAGACTTGAGAGAAGAAAGCAGGCAGCGAAACTCGTCAACGCTGATTTCTAAGGAGCTGTTAACATGAGTCAGGATGGTTTTGCAGAAAGACTCTCCCTGCATCTCCGGACTCTAACATTCATCCATGCTCTTACTGAGAGACTGACAGGATTACTTTAAACTCCAGTCCCATTTCGAAGAGTACTACCCTCTATAAGAGACTATATAAAAAAATTCTGACACTTCTCTGCCAACCTCCTGTGACGAAAGGCAAAGAATGACTGGGGGATGAGGGAAGTGGGGGAGTTATTTAAGCCTTTGGCTGGGGTGTCTTTGCCCCCTCCTGGTGGCCAGGTTCTGAATTCCCAAAAGTAATGAATGCAGCTGTGGACTCTTCTTGTTTATTGGGACAGTCAAGTCCAAAAAAAACTTTCATGATTTAAATAGGGCATGCAATTTTAATCAACTTCCCAATTTACTTTTATCACCAATGTTGCTTTGTTCTCTTGGTATTCTTAGTTGAAAGCTAAAACTAGGAGGTTCATATGCTAATTTCTTAGACCTTGAAGACTGCCTCTAATCTGAATGCATTTTGGCCACTAGAAGGCATTAGTTCACATGTTTCATATAGATAACATTGAGCTCATGCATGTAAAGTGACCTAGGACTGAGCACTGATTGGCTAAACTGCATGTCTGTCAAAAGAACTGAAATAAGGGGGCAGTCAGCAGAAGCTTAGATACAAGATAATTACAGAGGTAAAAAGTATATTAATATAACTGTGTTGGTTGTGCAAAACTGGGGAACGGGTAATAAAGGTATTATCTTTCTTTTTAAACAACAAAAATTCTGGTGTTGACTGTCCCTTTAAGAAGAAAATTAATTTTTTATTGTTGTAGTTAAACCTCTGGTTGATTATTTGAAGTATTATAAGACTATTTTGGGCCAAATAGCTTAATTATATTTTTCTGGAAGTTCTATTAGATTTATTGAGATTTGGTAAGATTTGTGTGGAAATATTTGGTTGTTGTTAATTAAGCATTGTAAGTGAGTAATCCATATTTTGGCATTGGATTAATGTTCTAAATTGTTTTAGTATAATTCATATGTGATATTTAATAAGCGATTCATTTTTTAGTTAAGGTTAATTTATAGAAGTATTTTGTCCATTCATGGGATAATAGACAATATCTATTGAATAGTAATCAATCTAAATATCTCTATAGCCTGCTTAATATTTTAAAGTTGTATTAATCAATTTATAGATATAACTGGTCATAGGCAATATTCAGTTACTACATAAATATATTCAATGTGTATATAGAGATTAACTGGCCAGAACTTAGGAATTAATTTAATTGGAGCTCAAAGGGACAGTCAAGTCCAAAAAAACTTTCATGATTTAAATAGGGAATGTAATTTTAAACAACTTTCCAATTTACTTTTATCACCAATTTTGCTTTGTTCTCTTGGTATTCTTAGCTGAAAGCTAAACCTAGGATGTTCATATGCTAATTTCTTAGACCTTGAAGACTGCCTCTAATCAGAATGCATTTTGAACACTAGAGGGCATTAGTTCATGTGTTTTATATAGATAACATTGAGCTCATGCACGTGAATTGACCTAGGAGTGAGCACTGACTGGCTAAAATGCAAGTCTGTCAAAAGAACTGAAAATAGGGGGCAGTCAGCAGAAGCTTAGATACAAGGTAATTACAGAGGTAAAATGCGTATTATTATAATTGTGTTGGTTAGGCAAAACTGGGGAATGGGTAATAAAGGGATTATCTATCTTTTTAAACAACAAAAATGATGGTGTTGATTGTCCCTTTAAGTATTGGTTTTTAATAATACATTTTATTGTCAAGTTTATAAATATCTCAATAGTGTTATTTTGGGGTATACTACAGAGATTTAACATCTCACTGGAGTGCATTAGCAAGATTCTGCTATATTAATTGGAGATATCGCTGACAATAATTTTATACTGCTATTAATTATTAATATTCATAATTCTATTAATCTGAAATATTGTTACGTAAATATATAACAAGTTGAAGGTTACTGCTGAGAAAGAAAGAAATAATATTGTAACCTAGGATATATAATACCGTATATCTCTATTTTAAAGCCCTTTTTCTTCTCTAACACCTGATATCTCATATCTTTGAGCATTTATAAATTTTGTGTGCAATATTTTTTGTAACATTTTTTATTAGATGTAGTTATTATGAGTTTAAGTGTACTTTGCAATGCATTCTTTATGTGTTTTGTGACTGTTTTTGGTTTTGCAAAACAGTTAACCAGAGTTCTGAGGTCACAGTAATCATTCTAGTGTAAATCACAATTGCGCTCACATATTCGTATGTACTTTCAACTTGTAATATAAGCACAGTTTCACTTGTGCACTAACAAACGCAAAACCCCAATATCGCTCACGTGCAAATGTTAGCACGCCACTTGTAATCTGGCCCTTTATGTTCCACAAATTCAGCTGTAGTTACTTCTGCAATTTAGCAGGGGTTGTATTGCATATCATAGTTTACATTCCCAGACACATCAAGAAGTGGTAGTTCACGTGCTCTGTGCCTTCTTGAGGATAGCTGGTATGAAGCTAGTGGAGAAGGGTAGAATGAGTCTGGTTCTCTGTTTACTGGGAGCCTCCGCTTGCTTTTACCGACCAGCAGGCTGACAGAGTTGAGGCATTTTTGTGTGTCAGGATAGCTCTGGTGATGTTTATAGTGGTAATCAATGCCTGACTGCTGCTACACAGAGACCAATTGTGTGAGGTACAGTGTGTGCAGAGCTGTGGTAGTTCTATACTTATACGTTAAGCAGGGTTTTACAAATTACATAGCCACAGTTTATTATATTGGGGTCCTGGCTACTAAGTTTAGAATTTGTTATACATGTATATGTCAATTTGCTATCTGACTCATAATGTTGTGTACATTCTGATTGCATCCTACATGTCATATGTAATTTTCAAGTCATCTCCATTAACCCCTTAAGGACCAAGGACGTACGCCACACGTCCTCAAAAAAAATACACTTAATGACCGAGGACGTGTGGCGTACGTCCTTGGTCTGGAAAGCAGCTGGAAGTGATCCTGCTCGCTTCCAGCTGCTTTCCGGTTATTGCAGTGATGCCTCGATATGGAGGCATCCTGCAATAACCCCCCTTGGCCATCCGATGCAGAGAGAGCCACTCTGTGGCCCTCTCTGCACCGGACATCGGTGGCCGGTATCGTTGGTGGGTGGGAGCAAGGCTGGGAGGCGGGTGGGCGGCCATCGATGTGCCCAGTGGAGTGGAGGGGGGCAGGATCGGGGGCGGGAGGGGCGGGAGCGCGCACGGGAGCGCGCACGTGCACGGGGGGCGGAGGGTGGGCGCGTGCACGGGGCGGGAGCGGGAGGGAACCGCTACACTACAGAAAATTAAAGTTTAAAAAGTACAAACAAATTACTTTTTGAAAGCTGTAAATAAACAGCTAAGCGATGTGGAAGGGGTGGGGGGTTGATCTTGGGGGGGGGGGGAAGCTACACTGCAGAAAAGGGTTTTTTTTTTAAAAAAAGGCAAATTTTTTCACTAAACTGGGTACTGGCAGACAGCTGCCAGTACCCAAGATGGCGCCCATTAAGGCAGAGGGGGAGGGTTAGAGAGCTCTTTGGTGGGGGATCAGTAAGGCTGGGGGCTAAGGGGGGATCCTACACAGCAGCATATGTAAATATGCTAAAAAAACACACACAAAAAGCCCAAATATAGCTTTTATTTTAGTACTGGCAGAGTTTCTGCCAGTACTTAAGATGGCGGGGACAATTGGGGGGTGGGGGAGGGAAGAGAGCTGTTTGGGAGGGATCAGGGGGTCTCATGTTTCAGGTGGGAGGCTGAGCTCTACACTAAAGCTAAAATTAACCCTGCAAGCTCCCTACAAGCTACATAATTAACCCCTTCACTGCTAGCCATAATACACGTGTGAAATGCAGCGGCATTTGGCGGCCTTCTAATTACCAAAAAGCAACGCCAAAGCCATATATGTCTGCTATTTCTGAACAAAGGGGATCCCAGAGAAGCATTTACAACCATTTGTGCCATAATTGCACAAGCTGTTTGTAAATGATTTCAGTGAGAAACCTAAAATTGTGAAAAATTTAACGTTTTTTTTAATTTGATCGCATTTGGCGGTGAAATGGTGGCATGAAATATACCAAAATGGGCCTAGATCAATACTTGGGGTTGTCTACTACACTACACTAAAGCTAAAATTAACCCTAGAAGCTCCCTACATGCTCCATAATTAACCCCTTCACTGCTGGGCATAATACACGTGTAGTGCGCAGTGGCATTTAGCAGCCTTCTAATTACTAAAAAGCAACGCCAAAGCCATATATGTCTGCTATTTCTGAACAAAGGGGATCCCAGAGAAGAATTTACAACCATTTAAGCCATAATTGCACAAGCTGTTTGTAAATAATTTCAGTGAGAAACCAAAAGTTTGTGAAAAAATTTGTAAACAAGTGAACGATTTTTTGTATTTAATCGCATTTGGCGGTGAAATGGTGGCATGAAATATACCAAAATGGGCCTAGATCAATACTTTGGGATGTCTACTAAAAAAAAATATATACATGTCAATGGATATTCAGAGATTCCTGAAAGATATTAGTGTTCTAATGTAACTAGCGCTAATTTTGAAAAATAATGGTTTGGAAATAGCAAAGTGCTACTTGTATTTATGGCCCTATAACTTACAAAAAAAGCAAAGAAGATGTAAACATTGGGTATTTCTAAACTCAGGACAAAATTTAGAAACTATTTAGCACGGGTGTTTTTTGGTGGTTGTAGATGTGTAACAGATTTTGGGGGTCAAAGTTAGAAAAAGTGTGTTTTTTTCAATTTTTTCCTCATATTTTATAATTTTTTTTATAGTAAATTATAAGATATGATGAAAATAATGGTATCTTTAGAAAGTCCATTTAATGGCAAGAAAAACGGTATATAATATGTGTGGGTACAGTAAATGTGTAAGAGGAAAATTACAGCTAAACACAAACACCGCAAAAATGTAAAAATAGCCTTGGTCCCAAACGGACAGAAAATGGAAAAGTGCTGCGGTCATTAAGGGGTTAAAGTCTAGGAAGACTTTTTATGTTACCATCAGTCCTGGCATGAGTTTGTTACCATCAGTCCACTTACTTGCTTGAAAAATCCGTATGACCACGGCGAAACGTACTTCGGAACGTCATAAGCCACGCCCCCACAATGGTCACCAGGACAGGTATCGCGGGTAATACAAAACTGTAGCGAAATTGAGCGTAGCCGGTTCTACGCTCGCATCCGAGCAGATTTTTGTGACATACCACCCACAAACATTTATTTGTGGACAGATACCAGAGTGACACTATGAAGGGTGGTATATTTGTAGTATTTTATGTATTTTAATGTTTTAAATAAATCAATGTTATTTTCCTAAGCGGCAGTCTGCGTTTGGAGAAATACTGGGCACCTAGGAGTATAAAACACCAGAAACACTCCCCGAAAATTCAAGGACAAAACAGAGAGAGAAACCCCTAGCATAACTCGAAAAAGAGCGGCTACCCGGCTACAAAAGGACAAAGTCCTGTAGAAAATACTCTACCGACGGAGGAGAGCAAAGAAATTAAAAATTCCAGATCCAAAAAGAACCAATGTAAAGCCTTAACCGGAACTGAAGTCCCAGAAGGACAAAAGGACAAAAAGGTAGAACAAGACTACCTTACCATAGACAGCTAACTAGCACAGAGAAACTGAACACCCGTAGGCCAGAAAAAAACGGGGAGTAGAACAGACACGGAATAGTAACATTCGTTTACTCCACAAACAAAAGTCACAGGCTTCCATCGCATAGGCAGTCAGACTAAATGTCAAACCATAGAAACTAGCCAACCAAGTAGCTAGCAAACTTGCACCAGGACATTCCTGGAAAGGAACAAGAGAAAAACTCAGAAGCAGGGTGGACCAACACCTTGACCAATAAGGAAGAACCAACTACCCGCTAAGGGAGGGTTCCCGAACCAACTGCAAAGCCTCCCAACCTAAGTAAGGATCCTAAGTAAGGATCCTTCGGGAGACAAGATACATGGTTGATGCCCAAACAGAGCAGTCAGAATTCCTGACCCCTACTCCAATCGAACAGTCCTATCACAGAAGCGACTGTCAATGTCCCAACGACAAGAGAGATTAAAAAATCCCAGCATCGACAAGGCCCAGAGATCAAGAATCTCCAACCACGAGTTCCTAAGGAAAGGAAGCAGGAAGGAGGTACCGACACCCAGAGAGACTAACTCGGGATCTAGGATACCTATCCTCATTACCCCACAGAAACCCGAAGGGAGGGTATACTGCTGACAAGAGAAACCCTCGACCCACTGAACTCCTAGAGTCAGATGAGGAAAACTACCTCAGGAGGAGCCTACTGGATAGGCACAGTAGGCCAGATCCTTCCAAATAGAAGGAAAATGAAGAAACCCAGGAATATTCCAGTGAAGAAATTCCCAGGAAAAACTTCCTCCATCTCTCCAGATGAGAAAAAAAGAACCGCCCCAGTAGGAACAAGGAGATTTCCCCAGGACCGGGAAAACAAGACTGCTACTGAACGCCGGACAGATCCAAGACTATTAAAATCTTGAAAACAGAGTAACCAAAATGCCAAGTCAAAGACAAGGACTAGGTTAAAAAAACCGGACTCACAAAACCAGGTGCCGGATAAAGACCAAAAACCTTGTGGAACAACCACAAAGTTACCTGGAATGAAATTTGCACCAAAGATGATGCATGCCATACCCCAATGGGGTCATAAACTGTGATCTCTCATTATGTTTCCCAGTGGCTGTCAACTTAGCCCCAAAAGGCCTCTAAGATAACACCCACAAAGTCCGAAGACAAAGGAAGGACCCAAAAGAGAAATCAGAACTCCATGATTGAGAGAAAATGACAGTCTCTAAAGATCCAGTCTGATGAACAAGAATCCTAAAACTCCTATCAGTTGATGGCAAAAGAGACTGCATGACAATCCCCCTGATCCCCAAGTATATAGGATCAAAAGAGGATATACTGCAAGGACAAAAACGGTCCCTAAGAACCTAGTCTCTGCAACCAGATGACCGAAAGTCCTACCCCAAAAGGCAAGGGGAAGGGAAAAGCATAGCACTCCTCAAAAAAGAGGACAGAAACACTGCCGAAAGATCTGAAAATCGGACAATCCAATCCAAAAGGAGGACCAATAGGAGGGAAAAAATGCCCCCTACACCAGGTACTGGAGATCTCCACACAGTCATCTAATCCTCCCCCCTCGGAAGGGAGGAGGACTCTAGCTCCTATCCAAGGACCTCAGGAACTACAAATACAGGAATCTGTGAAGAGGAATCACAAACAAGAGGGCACCTCCTAGTGTAATACTGGAATTGTGACAGACAGCAGAGGGTCTTGTATTGTAGTATTACTCACAAAGAGAGCAGCAGGGATCTCACAGTGTCCCAGCAAACTGATCCTCAAATAGGATGTAGAGGCCCAGGTGTGCCAAGTGACAGGCATGATCCAATAAAGAGCGGACTTCCATAGGATACAATGTATTGACGATGGTTTCAGCCTCCTATGGGCCTCTTCAGTGAGGTGCACAGATCCCTGGATTCTTCTCTGTTCTTGGAGAGGAGATGGACTTTACTGTCTGGGATTATCTCTATCACCACAGAAGAACCAATTTGGATATTTCTGAACTGTCCAGTCGACTCAGATAAGATATTGTATCATTTGATATATTGTGCCCAATGGTTTACAATTTTTATCCACATGTCTATGTGCATATATAGCTATAGTCTATATTAATATTATATTTACATTTATACTAACAGTTTTATTGGGTATTTGAGCACCCCCTAGAGTTGGACACGTTAGTGTCATCAACAGGTCTTTAGGAACTACAAATATGCTGCCATAGCAGAAATCATAATCCCAGCAAACCACGTAAGCTTATGCAGGGAAAAAAACATTGGACGCCCCACCAATATGAAATAACGTAGGACCAGCCTGATATCTAAGATAAAAGGGCCTTCTATAACTTGTAGAAACAAGAAAAACAACCTCGTAACAAGAGGTGAGCAAACTCAGTACCCAAAACAGGACCAGCCTGCCTGTTGTCAAGGATGCAAAATGTCTGAGATAACCTCAAAGGAACAGAGTGAACTAGTACCCAACTAGGACCAGCCTGCTGACCAGGGGACAACCAAACTGTTCAAGGGCTAACTGAAAGTTCTAAACCCTAGCAGGGCTAGACTAAACAAACATACAAATGTCAGAAAAATAAGTTCTGAGGTTTAACAGTATCTTAAAATATATAACTTTTTTTTTTGGAAGCAACATCTATCGCGACCATAAAATCGCTAGCATAAAAATCCCAGAGAAAAAGGAATTTCCCTAAAAGGAAAATCTACAATGGCCATGAGCCAAAATTAAAGAAATAAAAAACACATCCTAACCGGATCAAAAGAAAGTAGGCCACACCCGAAGGTGAATGCCAAAAAGGAATGGAAACACTAACGGGACCAGCCTCTCAGATATCCTAATGCTCAGGAGCTCAGAACTGGGATTAGACACACTAAACAAGAGACGACCAGGAGTAGGATCTCATTCCTCCATCGTCTAGCGCTGTTCGCCATCTGATTCAGAAGCCTGAGGATCCGTTGACAAATCAGAACTAGAATTCTCCAAAGCCGCCAACACATGCTGCAGCAGTACACACAGGCGGGCCAGTCTGAATCTAAATGCAAAATCCACCTCAGGCGGGGCATCTGAAGGCCCCCGACCCTGAAGTCTGTACCCCTAAAGCCTCAGAGGAAACCACTTTCCCAGAGGAAAGATTCGATATAAGCAAACTCGCACCTGACACCCCCAGGTTAAGGGGACACGGATGAACTCTTCACTTGCACTTAGGAAGATGAAAGTGCGCCAACACCAAAGATATGGCCATGCGGAACCATGCAGTAACCTCTGGTGGAAATAAACCTCCTTCCGGAGAAGGGGTGACGGTATTCGGGACAACTGCTTGTGTAGGAACAGAATATTCTAGGGAACGCACCTCATGGGACACAGAATCCTCAGAGGTGGATGGCTCAGCGGTCTCTAGCCTAACCCCAGAGGGAGAAGAGAGCACTCTATTACAGCATACGGAACATAATTGATTGGGCTGGATTACCCTGGCCTCCACAGAATCTACGCAAGTAACAGTATCTGAATGAGAGAAATCATTCTCCGAACAATCAGAATCCTCCATAGCTTGACTTATTAAATTATGGACAAAAGCAACTGGCACCTTACCCCCCCCCCCCCCCCCCAATGGCTGGGGCACTCACCACCTCCTATGACCCAGACAAGTAGAGAAACAGATCCTCTCCACCGACACTCGGTCACGAATACAGAAATGGAGAACAAAAACGTGACCACGCCCAGTAACGAGGTGCGACATGTAGGCCACAGAAAAGCGCAGCTCGAAAAAATTGTACGTTCCATAATAGCCATGAGCCCCAACATTTCCACACATAAGCAGACAGAATCACATAACAAACATGATTAAAGTCCCCTACTGCTCAATAACCCCCCTCAGGAGATATTAACCCTTGATTCCATAAATATAAAGGAGACCCACTAAGACCCTGTCTTCTATCATTTACATTACATTCCCACAATGAAAGGAAAATGAAACGATCTTACCGGAATCTATGCCATGGAACAGTAACACGGTCCTTCAAGTTTGACAGATAGTAGTGTTGCTTTTGACATGGACTTGTGTGAAGAAAGCAGGCAGCGAAACTCGTCAACGCAGATTGCTTATGGAGCTGTTAAGTCGGGATGGTTTCGCAGAAAGATTCTCCCTGCATCTCCGGACTCTAACTTTCATCCATGCTCTCACTGAGAGGCCGACAGGACTACTTAAAACTCCCGTCCCATCTCGAAGAGTACTACCCTCCATAAGAGACTACTCCATAATCTTCTGACACTTCTCTGCCAACCTCCTGTGACGAATGGCAAAGAATGACTGGGGGATGAGGGAAGTGGGGGAGGTATTTAAGCCTTTGACAGGGGTGTTTTTGCCTCCTCCTGGTGGCCAGGTTCTGTATTTCCCAAAAGTAATGAATGCAGCTGTGGACTCTTCCCATTTTAAGAAGAACAAATATTTAAAAGTACAGTTACACTCATAATAACACTTTTAATAAAAATTATTAAAAGAAAATTACATTAAAAAGTTATAAGAGCTCAAAGATATGAGGTCTCAGGTGTTAGAAAAAAAAGGCTGCAAAGGGCTTTAACATAGAGATACATATCTAAATATATATATATATATATATATATATATATATATATATATATATATGTATGTATGTATGTATGTATGTATATGTGTCCTGACTAACTGACTGACTTATCAATGCCCAGCTCAAACCGTTTAACCTAGCAGCGTGAAATTTGGAAAGTATGTTTTTATGATGTTGGTATTGGTATTTACATTCTCCTTTAAAAATAAAGAAATACGTGTTTTACAATGTCCCAAGAATCCACTTAAGGGGGTTGAAAAAGGGGGAGGGGGTGATTTATGAGGATACCTATATCTAAAATACCTAGGATAACTTAAATTATGCTTACCTGATAATTTTCTTTTCTTCTGTACTGAGAGTCCACAGCTGCATTCATTACTTTTGGGAAATACAGAACCTGGCCACCAGGAGGAGGCAAAGATACCCTAGACAAAGGCTTAAATACCTCCCCCACTTCCCTCATCCCCCAGTCATTCTGCCAAGGGAACAAGGAACAGTAGGAGAAATATCAGGGTGAAAAAAGGTGCCAGAAGAACGAAGAAAAAAGAATTTATAGCCGCCCACGGAAAAAAAACAGGCGGGGAGCTGTGGACTTTCCCTGTACAGAAGAAAAGAAAATTATCAGGTAAGCATAATTTAAATTTTTCTTCTTAAAACGGGGAGAGTCCATAGCTGCATTCATTACTTTAGGGAAATCAATAGCAAAGCTTATAGAGGACACTGAATGCAAACGGGCAAAAACAAAGAGGCGGCCCATTCTGATGGCACCACAGCATGAAACAACCCGGATACCCAATAAAAAACTACTTCAACAGAAGCAGGAAGAACAAAATATGGAAGAGGACAAGGTAACTGCCCATCAATTAGAACCATAAGGATCCCAGTTAGAGATCACACTAAATTCTGGACTCCACTGAGCACAAAAGCCTCTGAGGAGACAAAAGTTACACTCTTTAGAAGCACACAGATAAAAACCTCTCCATGAACAATGGCAAGGGAATCAACAAACAAACTCCCAAACCACATTCTCCCTAACTGAAAATCAGATAATAAGGTCTGAAGAACCTCCAGAAACAATCCCAGAAGAGTCAAAGACAAAACAGAGAGAGAAGCCCCTAGTATAACTCAAAAAAGAGTGGCTACCAGGCTGCAAGAGGACAAAGTCCCGTAGAAAATAATCTACCAATGGAGGAGAGCAAAGAAAGGAAAAATTCCAAATCACCTCCTACATGGATCCAAAAAGAACCAATGGAAGCCTTAACCAGAACCGAAGTCCCAGAAGGACTAAGGGACAAAAGATAGAACAAGACTACCTTACCATAGACAGCTAACTAGCACAAAGAAACTGAACACCCATAGGTCAGAAAATACCCCGGGAGCAGAACAGGAACAGAATAGTAACACCTGTTTATGCCACAAACGAAAGCCGCAGACTTCCGTTGGATAGGCAGTCAGACTAAACGTCCAACCATAGTAACCAGCCAACCGAGTAGCTAGCAAACTAGCACCAGGACATTCCTGGAAAAGAACAAGAGAAAAAACTCAGAAAGCAGGGCGGACCAACTCCCTCCCTACTAGAAAAGGGAGGCCAACACCCTAGCCAATAAAGAAGACCAACTACTTGCTAAGGGAAGGTTCCCGAACCAACTGCAAGGCCTCCCAACCCAAGTAAGGTTCCTTTGGGAGACAAGATACGTGGTTGAAACCCAAACAGTCCTATCACAGAAGCGACTGTCAATGTCCCAACGACAAGAAAGATTAAAAAATCCCAGCATCGACAAGGCCCAGAGATCAGATAACGAATCTCCAGCCATGAGTTCCTAAGGAAAAGAAGCAGGAAAGAGGCACCAACACCCAGAGAGACTAACTCGGGATCCAGGATACCTATCCTCACTACCCCTCAGAAACCCGAAGGGAGGGTATACTGCAGACAAGAGAAACCCTCGACCCACTGAACTCAGAGTCAGACGAGGAAAACTACCTTAGGAGGAGCCAACTGGAAAGGCGCAGTAGACCAGATCCTTCCAAATAGAAGGAAAACAAAGAAACCCAGGAATATTCAAGTAAAGAAGTCCCAGGAAAAACTTCCTCCATTTTTCCAGAAGAGAGAAAGAAACCGCTCCAGTAGGAACAAGGAGATTTCCCCAGGACCGGGAAAACAAGCCTACTACTGAACGCCGGACAGATTCAAGACTAGTAAAATTTGGAAAACAGATTAACCAAACTGCCAAGTCAAAGACAAGGACTAGGTTAAAAAAAAACGGACCCTAAAAATGTTGAGGTGAAACACCATAGCGAGATTAATTTTACGATATTCTCTGTTGTCAATTAAGATATTTAAGAGCAGAGGTAATTACAGCATAAATGAGACTTTTTTCAACATAAAGATGTTATCTGTCTCTCCTCTATAAACAACATAATATTACGTCATTGGTCAAACGTTTGTAAATGTAGATGATAGATTGTTCTGTTGAATAACCAAACCGTCACCTCAATGATGTCAAATGAATAAAAACATTGGGTCATATATGTGGTTAATTATCAACATAACCACAACCTTTATGATATTGACAATAGGTCATGGTTCAATGGTTTATTAAGCAATAACATACTTTTAAGATGGCTACACACATAGGTAAAATAATATAAAATACATTGGGAAACTCCTCTCATATTTATTTCATCAATAAAGGAGCCGGAGACTTAGATAAAGACATGCTACCTCATGTTGGAAGATATGTCATTCCTTGACCCACACTTCATTAGTCCCTTGTTTTTGGTCCTTTTATTTTTAGGTGATAATCCTGTCCTGCAATCCCAAACAGAATTTCAAAATATGTCCTCACATAATGCTTACTATTTTCACATACCACTCTGACTATGGCTAAACACCAGACTCAACCTTCACCCACAAATGACCTACACCTATACTCTGTAAATGCTAAAGGTCTCAATATTCTTAACAAAAGATCAGCGGTTCTGAGAGAGTGTCGCAGTCATGGGACTGACTTGATGTTTCTTCAAGAAACTCATTTCAGAAAAGGAAGGGAACCTTCAACTTTTGCTCGCCTATTTGGCACGTGTTTCTGGGCCTCACACAAACACAAAAAAACATGGAGTAGGCATCATAATTAAGAGAGGTATTCCCTTTATAGAATTGCAAACTATCAAAGACAAAGAGGGAAGATACATTATCTTAATTGGCATGTTATATAACAGACCGGTAACCCTCGTATCTCTATATGCCCCTAACTCCGGTCAGCACTCATTTTTTAGAAAACTTTCTAACCTAATATTCGATAACCAAAAGGGGGTGCTTATTATGTGTGGGGATTTCAATATAGCATTGAATCCTGATATGGACTGCTCATCACGTCACTCCTCATTTCCTTCTTCCCACTTAAATAAAATAAAATCGTATTTCAAAAGCATTGTAGCACACGATGTATGGAGAATATTACACCCCCAACTTAGAGATTATTCAGTCTACTCATTTCCACACAAGATATACACTAGGATTGACTATATATTCACAGACGTGGGAGGTTTGGCATTATTTAAAACAGCAAAAATTTGCCCAATGACATGGTCAGACCACTCCTCATTATTTAGCTCTTTCTCCTGGCCATCTAAGCCCATAAAAGATTTCATATGGAGACTAGATGACTCTTTATTAACAGACCCACTAAATGTTGTAAAGATCGATAAAGTGCTTACTGAATATTTTCAGATTAACGCTAATTTAGAGACTTCTCCACAACTGCTATGGGAAGTACATAAGAGTGTAGTAAGAGGCGAGTTGATGGCCATAAAAGCATATATTAATAAAACCAAAAGAGAATACGTCAAATCCTTTCTCCTCAAAATACAAGATCTTGAAACTAGACACAAACAACACCCATCAGATAGGGACACACTAGCGGAACTTACATTGGAAAGACAAAAACTTGCGTCACATCTATCTAAAGAACATAAAAGAAAAGCCTTACATAATCAACAAAAACACTATGAGGGACGTAACAAATTCTGTCGCCTTTTAGCAAGATATCTCAAACATAAAGAACATAAGAAATACATCCTACACATTATTGACGAGAAGGGATGCTCACAATATTCCACGCGAGATATAGCTCATACGTTTAAATTTTTTTCTCCAAAAGTTATATAATATTAGAGACGACCCTAACACACAAGCAAGTGATCCTAGGACACGCTCACAAATAATAGACAGTTTTCTCAGACACTTGAAGTTACCTAACATCACACCCGAACAAAGAGACAGACTAGAGGACCCCCTAACTTTAGAAGAAGTAAATTTAGTCATCAAGACTTACCAACGGGGAAAACTCCAGGTCCAGATGGCTTTGGCCACAAATATTACTCGACTTTTCAAGAAACGCTGTCCCCCCACATTTTAAATTACTTTCAATCCATTGACTCCTCCGAGGCCTTTTCTGCAAGGGCTTTAGAGGCTCATATAATATTGTTGCCAAAACCGAACAAAATACCAGTCCTCCCCGCAAACTACCGTCCCATTTCGTTATTAAACACTGATATCAAAATTTTTGCGAAAATATTAGCCCATAGATTAAATGGAATCCTCCCCAGTATTATTCATCCGGACCAGGTTGGCTTTATCCCGGGGCGAGAGGCCAAGGACAACACGGTCAGAGCCCTGCACTTAACCCATTATGTTAAAAATAACAATATACCTTCTGTATTTTTGTCAACCGATGCGGAAAAGGCTTTTGACCATGTTGCTGGGACTTCTTAATTGCCACCTTGACACATATGGGCCTCGGCCCCCAAATAACAACTAGGATATTCTCTTTATACTCCCAACCCAGCGCACGCATTTTGATAAATGGATCCCTCTCCACCCCTTTCCCTATAACGAATGGGACACGCCAAGGATATTTCCTCTATCCCATCCCCACTGACATCTATCACCTCTTTTGTTTACCTGTGTGATAGAAACATTAGCTACAAGCATTAGACATAACCTACAAATACACAGTATCAATATTAGCCCCCAACAGTATACGGTCTCACTTTTTGCAGATGACATGCTTTTCTCCCTCACAGACCCAGAGAAATCAATTCCACATTTAGTTACAGAATTTGAGACATTTCATACACTTTCCAACTTTTCCATCAACAAAACCAAATCCAAAATTTTAAATATAAACCTGAACGAATTGCAAACCATCAGAAAACTCACCACATTTTCCTGGTGCTCTTCTGCACTAAACTACTTAGGAATTAAACTCGCCCCTACATTTGATGATATGTTTACACTGAACTATATTCCAATTAAACGCGCAATTATTAATGACCTCTCTTCGTGGAGATCTAAACAGATATCTTGGCTAGGACGCATAGAGGTCATTAAAATTAACGTTTTCCTGAGAATACTTTATTACCTCCAAACATTACCTATCCCCCTTCCGAAGAACTATTTGCCCTCTATACAAAAAACATTTAAGGATTATATATGGAACAAAAAGCCACCAAGAATTGATCAACACACAATGCAGTCCCTCAAAGTACAGGGAGGATTGGGAGTCCCAAACCTCAAACTATATAAACAGGCTATATTTTTACAAAGGATTGTGGACTGGAATATTCACTTCCACCATAAACGTTGGGTCCCTCTAGAACATTTAATATCCCAGAAACCTCACCTTGGACAATTATGCTGGTGTGACTCTAACAAACTTAGAACTACAACATATGACAACCCTGTGACACATGAGACTTTTCAGGTTTGGACAAAGACTATTAATACATCATTATTTATTTCCTCTATCCCATCCCCACTGACATCTTAAATAGAAAATGGAAAATTTACATTACGTCCCTTTTCAAACCTCTCAGTAACAGAGACGGTTAACAGAGACTTTACAGTAAGATATATGATTGTAAATGAATATATGCGCACACAGTCTGATCTAGTAGCTGAAGGTCATGATTGCTTTGCTAATTGGTTCACATACAGACAAACTAGAAACTACATACTTAAACATAAGGGACTCAATAATATGACTAGATCAATGACAAACTTTGAATAGACCCCCCCACTTAGACATACCTTGTCAAAAATATATAAATTGTTAATTCAGAAGCCACCAGGATATATACCTCCATATTTAGAGAGATGGGAAACCGATCTTGGAATTATTATTCCCCCTCAGACGAGCGCCTCGGTACTTCAGGCCACCATGAAATCTTCTATTTCTTCCTCCATTTTGGAGATTAACTTCAAATTGTTACACAGGCGGTATTTTACCCCACGGAAATTACATTGTTTATTCCGATCACAAGCAAATCAATGTTGGAGATGTGGGCATGTGAACAGTAACGCCGCACACATGTGGTGGTGGTGTAACACCATTCAAAACTTTTGAAGACAGGTAATCAATGAGATTGAACTTATAGTGGGAGTTGTACTTCCATTTGACCCCCTGATATGGCTTCTGAATAAACCCCCTACCATCAAATATAAACCTTATCTCCATCTATTTAGGATCATGACCAACAGGGTTAAGATACTGATTGCTAAAAATTGGAAACATAGTGGGGCTCCCTCATTGGATATGTGGGTAAGGAAGGTTACAGATTTGATTGAATTGGAAGAATATTATTACCTTAAAAACGAGAAAATGGAGATCTATGCTGAGATGTCCCATTCCTGGGACGCATATATACAAACTACTACAGAGAAAATACATAAGTGAGATATAAACCTTTTGGGACAAAACAGACAGGACAGGACATACCTTTTCCCCTTTCCCTTTAGCCTCCTTCCCTTTTTTTTTTTTTTTTAATAATTGGAATATTAGAGAACTCCTCAAGGAGTATTTGATATTGTTGAGGACCTCTAAAGAGGTTTACAAGAAAATTGAGTTTCATCATACTGTGTTATGATAGATTTTTCAAATCAGTCGTGTATTATTAAAATGTAACAACTGTTGGAATTGATATGCAGAGGAGCTGCACCTCCTAATACTTGTATCACTTTATTTAATTTTCAATAAAGTTTGTTTTTAGAAAAATAAAAAAAAACGGACCCCAAAAACAGGTGCCGGATCAAGACCAAAAACCTTGCGGAACAACCACAAAGTTACCTGGAAATGAAATTTGCAAAAACGTTGATGCATGCCATACCCCCATGGGGTCTTGAACTCTTATCTCTCATGAAGTATCCCAGTGGCTGACCACTCAGCCCCAAAAGGCTTCTAAGATAACACCCACAAAATTCAAATACAAAAGGAAGGACCAAAAAGAGATCAGAACTCCATGATTGAGAGAATATGACAGTCTCTAAAGATCCAGTCTGGATCAACCCTCAGACAACCTGATATAACCTCAAAAGAACAGAGTAGACTAGTACCCAACCAGGACCAGCATGCTGACCAGTGTACAACCGAACTGTTCAAGGGCTAACTGAAAGTTCTAAACCCTAGCAGGGCTAGATTAAACAAACAGAGAAACGACAGGCAAATCCTCTTTTTTAAAAAAATTTTTTTTTTACTTCCGCCGGATCATAAAATCGCTAGCATCAATGTCCCAAACAAAAAAGAATTTTCCTAAAAAGGAAAAACTACAACGGCCAGAAGCTCCAAAATAAAGAAATAAAACACATTCTTACCGGATCAAAAGAAAGTAGGCCGCACCCACAGGTGAACGCCAAAGAGGAATGGAAACACTAACAAGACCATCCTGTCAGATATCCTAATGCTCATGAGCTCAGAACTGGGATTAGACGCACAAAACAAGAGACGACCAGGAGTAGGATCACATCCCTCCATCATCTAGCGCTGTTCGCCATCCGATTCAAAAGCCTGAGGATCCGTTGATGAATCAAAACTGTAATCCTCCAAAGCCGCCAACACATGCCGCAGCAGTACACGCAGGCACGCCAGTCTGAATCTAAATGCAAAATCCACCTCTGGCAAGGCATCTGAAGGCCCTGACCCTGAAGTCTGTACCCCTGAAGCCTCAGAGGAAACCGCTTCCCCAGAGGAAAGATCCGATATAATCGAACTGGCACCTGACACCCCCAGGTTAAGGGGACACGGATGAACTCTTTGTTTGCAATTAGGAAGATGCAAGTGCGCAAACGCCAAAGATATGGCCATGTGGAACCGTACAGTAACCTCTGGTGAAATAAACCTCTTTCCGGAGAAGGGGTAACAGTATTCGGGACAACTGCTTGTGTAGGAACAGAATATTCTATGGAACGCACCTCATGGGACACAGAATCCTTAGAGGCGGATGGCTCAGTGGTCTCTAACCTCACCCCAGAGGGAGAAGAGAGCACTGTATTACAGCATAAGAAACATAATTGATTGGGCTGGATTACCATGGCCTCCCCACAATCTACGCAAGTAACAGAATCTGGGTCAGAGAAATCCTTCTCCAAACTATCAGAATCCTCCATAGCTTGACTTATTAAATTATGGACAAAAGCAACTGGCACCTTACACCCTCAATGGCTGGGGCACTCACCACCTCCTATGACCCAGACGAGTAGAGAAACAGATCCTCTCCACCGACACTCGGTCACGAATACAGATTTGGAGAATGAAAACATGACCACGCCCGGTCAAGTGGTGCGACATGTAGGCCAAAGAAAATCGCACCAGTCCACAAGAACTGCGTACCTCTAAAAAAAATTACGTTCCGTAATAGCCATGAGTCCCAAAAGTTCTATACATAAGCAGACAGAATCACATAACAAACATGATTATTAAAGTCCCCCACTGCTCAATAACCCCCCTCAGGAGATATTAACCCTTGATTCCATAAAGGTAAAGGAGTCCCACTGAGACCCTGTCTTCTGTCATTTACATTACATTCTCACAATGAAAGGAAAATGAAACGATCTTAACGGAATCTATGCCATGAAACAGTAACACGATCCTTCAAGTTTGACAGATAGTAGTGTTGCTTCTGACATGGACTTGAGTGAAGAAAGAAGGCAGCGAAACTCGTCAACGCTGTTTGCTTGTGGAGCTGTTAATATGAGTCGGGATGGTTTCGCAGAAAGACTCTCCCTGCATCTCCGGACTTTCATCCATGCTCTCACTGAGAGGCTGACAGGACTACTTAAAACTCCCGTCCCATCTCGAAGAGTACTACCCTCCATAAGAGACTACTCCGAAAGCTTCTGACACTTCTCTGCCAACCTCCTGTGATGAAAGGCAAAGAATGACTGGGGGATGAGGGAAGTGGGGGAGATATTTAAGCCTTTGGCTGGGGTGTCTTTGCCTCCTCCTGGTGGCCAGGTTCTGTATTCCCAAAAGTAATGAATGCAGCTGTGGACTCTCCCCATTTTAAGAAGAAAATCTTCATTATAAAGTAAGTTTACATGCCAAATTTCTTGCTCCTAACATCAGTAGTTCTCAAGATAGTTCTTTTTTGACATCTGACAGTTGAGTCATAATATATATAAAAAAAAATATTTAAGTAATTGTAAACAGAAAAATAATAACATATTTTTGATGTGCCAGATGGACGCCCCACCCACAACTTAGCTGATTGGTGCCCATGTACGAGAGAAACAGAGAATTAACGAAAACTCACAAAGTTCATGTCATCGAGTGTGAAACCCAAACGGCACACACGTGAGGGCACATGTCATTGGGAGTTATAGCGTTTCTCACTATTTTTTACAAATCACAAAATCAATGCAAGCGAAGCCACGGGCAACAGCTAGTATACATATATAGAAGTGCATAAGAGCACTTTGCAGTCAAGTAGCTGAAAACATGTAAATCACATTTATGCAATATTCATATTTAATAAAGGCTTTAACTATTTACTGTAAAATATTTCACATTCCAATGTTCTTCACATAGAGAAATATGTTATAAGTAATATATATGTACTGTATATATACATACATATACAGTATATACATATATACACATACACACAAACACACAGTACTGTGCAAAAGTCTTAGGCCACCATTAGATTTGTTGCTATAGCAAAGTTTTAGTGACCATTCATTTTTATTTTTCAGTTTCTTTATTAAGATACAAACAGAAAATACAAGAAACATGTACGCAAAATATAAATAAAAACACAATTCTCAGAACAAAATGGCTTCTTCAAGGAAAAGTCAGTATTTAGTGTGACCTCACTTGACACTAAGCACACCTTGAACTCTTTTGGGGAGACTGTCCTGAAGTTTTTGGAAGTAACCTTCTGGTATATGATTTAGGTTGTCTTATTTCTTTCTCTGTCCAGGTGATCCCATACTGCCTCTACAGGGAGTGCAGAATTATTAGGCAAATGAGTATTTTGACCACATCATCCTCTTTATGCATGTTGTCTTACTCCAAGCTGTATAGGCTCGAAAGCCTACTACCAATTAAGCATATTAGGTGATGTGCATCTCTGTAATGAGAAGGGGTGTGGTCTAATGACATCAACACCCTATATCAGGTGTGCATAATTATTAGGCAACTTCCTTTCCTTTGGCAAAATGGGTCAAAAGAAGGACTTGACAGGCTCAGAAAAGTAAAAAATAGTGAGATATCTTGCAGAGAGATGCAGCACTCTTAAAATTGCAAAGCTACTGAAGCGTGATCATCGAACAATCAAGCGTTTCATTCAAAATAGTCAACAGGGTCGCAAGAAGCGTGTGGAAAAACCAAGGCGCAAAATAACTGCCCATGAACTGAGAAAAGTCAAGCGTGCAGCTGCCAAGATGCCACTTGCCACCAGTTTGGCCATATTTCAGAGCTGCAACATCACTGGAGTGCCCAAAAGCACAAGGTGTGCAATACTCAGAGACATGGCCAAGGTAAGAAAGGCTGAAAGACGACCACCACTGAACAAGACACACAAGCTGAAACGTCAAGACTGGGCCAAGAAATATCTCAAGACTGATTTTTCTAAGGTTTTGTGGACTGATGAAATGAGAGTGAGCCTTGATGGGCCAGATGGATGGGCCCGTGGCTGGATTGGTAAAGGGCAGAGAGCTCCAGTCCGACTCAGACGCCAGCAAGGTGGAGGTGGAGTACTGGTTTGGGCTGGTATCATCAAAGATGAGCTTGTGGGGCCTTTTCGGGTTGAGGATGGAGTCAAGCTCAACTCCCAGTCCTACTGCCAGTTTCGGGAAGACACCTTCTTCAAGCAGTTGTACAGGAAGAAGTCTGCATCCTTTAAGAAAAACATGATTTTCATGCAGGACAATGCTCCATCACACGCGTCCAAGTACTCCACAGCGTGGCTGGCAAGAAAGGGTATAAAAGAAGAAAATCTAATGACATGGCCTCCTTGTTCACCTGATCTGAACCCCATTGAGAACCTGTGGTCCATCATCAAATGTGAGATTTACAAGGAGGGAAAACAGTACACCTCTCTGAACAGTGTCTGGGAGGCTGTGGTTGCTGCTGCACGCAATGTTGATGGTGAACAGATCAAAACACTGACAGAATCCATGGATGGCAGGCTTTTGAGTGTCCTTGCAAAGAAAGGTGGCTATATTGGTCACTGATTTGTTTTTGTTTTGTTTTTGAATGTCAGAAATGTATATTTGTGAATGTTGAGATGCTATATTGGTTTCACTGGTAAAAATAAATAATTGAAATGGGTATATATTTGTTTTTTGTTAAGTTGCCTAATAATTATGCACAGTAATAGTCACCTGCACACACAGATATCCCCCTAAAATAGCTATAACTAAAAACAAACTAAAAACTACTTCCAAAACTATTCAGCTTTGATATTAATGAGTTTTTTGGGTTCATTGAGAACATGGTTGTTTGTTCAATAATAAAATTAATCCTCAAAAATACAACTTGCCTAATAATTCTGCACTCCCTGTATAATATTCAGGTCTGGACTCTGTGGAGGCCAGTCCATGACAGAGTTTTATCAGCTGTTTTTCTCTCCAAATATGATTTCACTGCATTAGCAGTGTGCTTGTGATCGTTATCAAGCTAAAAAATAAAACCATTCCCAATCAGGCGCTTAACAGAAGGAATGACATGATGAATTAAAGCCTGTCTGTACTTTTCAGCATTCATGATCCTATCAATTCGGACAATATCACCACACCACTGGCCAAAATGCAGCCCCAAACCAGGACAGACCCTCCACCAGGTTTCAATGAAGGCCGCAAGCACTCATTCTTCCATCTCTCTCCAACTGTCTTTTCACATATTGTCAACGATTGGACCCAAAAATTTCAAACTTGGATTCGTCACTCCATAATACGCTTTTCCACTGATCTTCATTCCAATCTTTGTGACCTTTAGCATATCTTAGCCTTTTCACCCTGTTCCCCATCCCGAAAAAGTGGTTTCTTGGCTGCTACCCTTCCACAAATACCATTCCTGATCAAGCTTCTTCGGACTGTAGAAGGATCAACTTGGCATCGATGAAGATGCCAGATGAGCCAGGTCCTTTATGCACTTCTTCCGGTCTCTCAAAGAAGAAACGTCTTAGATTTTGAAAGTTTTCTTGGCCTTCCAGCCCTTTTTTTTTTTAACCTTGACCTCTTCTGATTCTTCAAATTTTTTCATAACAGATTGAATACCACATCTCGAGTATCTATTGTTTGCCGATTTCCCTTTGAGAGTGGCCTTGCTGATGCAAAAGTATGATTTTATGCCTGTCAAATTCTGTGATCTTTGGCATTTTGAATGTAATAATGTGATTGAAAGTTGGTCTTATTAGCAAGCTTCCAATGAATTAAACTCATACCACATGTTTATGTAATGCTCAAGCATGTCTTGCACAAACCTGGTGTAATAGACCTTTTTCACAGCAGTCAATTTAACATGAAATAATAGGACAAATACAGGTGTAGCAATGACATTAATTAGGGTTCCATTCCATTTAGGTTTACAAAAGCCAGGTTCCTGCTATTGCTCAAGTGTAAGAGGAGGTCACACTAAATACTTGCCATTTTAGCCTATAGAAACATTTTTTTTCTGATTTGTTTCAGTTTTTTTAACATACAAATATTCTGTATTTTCTGGTTGTATTATAATAAAGAGACTGAGAAATAATTATATATGGTCATAATACCATTGCTAAAACAAATTTAATGGTGGCCTAAGACTTTTGCACAGTACTGTATATACATTGTACCAAAATACCATCAGATATATGAAGAAATATGCATTTATGAATAAATAGAACATATTCTGCTATGTGACGAATATTGAAATGTGAAATATTCATATTTTCATGTTGGGTTAGCGCACTTGAGAAAAAGTGATCGGGTTTGCGTGTATGTAGGATGTTAGTTTTTCCGCCGTTTTCGCACTCTGTTAAATTCTATGTTAACGTGGTTGAGATATTCTATGCTTGACTTTTTGCGCGCGTCTGGTTAGTGGGCGAGTGAAAACTTTTTACTTTCAACTTGAAATACATGCGCAACCCGACGTGCGCAAAAAGCTTATTTCCACTCGTAATCTAGCCCATAGTGGCAAAAGTCGCCAATAATTAAAATTGTATTTTAGAATTTGAAACACTTTTCTAAAAATGTCTTAATACACCAACTGCCTCATACAACCCTGCATACATTTCCCCCACACAATTGGTTATACATTTTACCAAACTCATTAACATGAAGATTTCTAAAACTAATTAAAGACTTTAAATTTAATTTGCCAGACATAGTAATTATTTCGCTTGTTGAACTATAAGATTTGTACTCAGTAATGTATTCACTAAACAAGTGCTTTGCACCTAAGTTCCCACATTCATTCACCCTTCTCAATTTCCTATATTAAAATATAAATAGAATTTTATTATTGAATAATTCAGCAGCCTGGAAATAAGGTATTATTTCACTATTTATAATGCATATCAGGAGATTAAATCTGCTCAACGGGAAGGAGATACTTAGCGCAGAAAAAGATTTTCCCAGGATAAAAATAGCGACGCAAGCACAGATACTTATAAAGCCAGTTTATAACATGTTTAAAACTGCTAGCAATATTAGTCTTCAGATCCAAAGCCATAAAGTATTAAAGCAAACACAGCAATTTATACATCCAACATATTTTGTTTCCCTAGTATATTTGTGTATACAAAAATATTAAAAGAAAATGCTGCCTTTTGTGTACTTAAAGGGACATGAAACCTCAATGTTATCTTTCATTATGCAGAAAGAGCATACAATTTTAATCAGAATCAAGAAAAAATGTTTCATGTCCCTTCAACCTCTAGAATTTTATCTTTAAAATATAAGCATTTTAGTTTGTACATCATAGAATACATAAATTAAAGTGTGCAGTCATTCAAAACAACTTTTTAAAGCTACAGTAAATATCTATAGGGCTGCAACTAACGATTATTTTCATAATCGATTAATTGGCCGATTATTTTTTCTAATAATCGACTATTTGGATAAAAAAAGAATAATAATGTGTTGCCTATATTTTAAATAAAATCCACATACTGAGTGTTACCAATCTAAACTTCAGACTAAAACTTTACATTTACACAACTGTTTGTCCAATTTTTAAGCAGCAGAGCAAATTTTTATAATTAAGCAAAACAAAACCACAAACTGAAAAGAGGTGAACTAGTAATAGGTAGACTATTACTGTTTATAATATTCTGTTATTCACTCTTTCAGAAACTTTGCATTTAAATGCAAAAATGTCAACATGCCCAAATGCTCATGGCTGAGGCTGGCTCTCTTTTTGCAGCTATTTTTCATGCAGCAGAGAAGATATGCTCAGGTGGTGTTGAGGTGCCTGAGATACATAAGTAGGGTTTTGCCGATATCACCAAGGTGGGATATTTATCTTTGTTAGCTCTTCACCAATTCAAGGGGCCTCTTAAAAAAGTAAGCCTGGACTTCATTCTAACATAAAAGTATCTTGAATATCTATATGCAATGGTAAATAACCATCTGTAAAGCTAGGGAAAAAATATCTAGTAAAAAATAACAGATATATACTTATAGAGGTTGAATCTGGTAAATATTATCAGAATTTATTAATATATATATATATATATATATATATATATATATATATAAAAAAGTCAAAAGCGTTAAGAACTATATATCAATAACAGGACAAAGCCTTACACATTTATCTACACAGTACATATAATAAGCAATAGCCAGTGATCCGCTAATATTTGTGCAAACAGATAATAGTGCACATCAATTCAAATAACAAATACCATCAATCTAGGGCTAGGTGTAAATTACAAGCTTGGCAGAATATCATGCAATGCATAGTCCCAAATCACCTGATTTAAAGGGACATTCAAGTCAAAATTAAACTTTAATTATTCAGATAGAGCATGCAATTTTAAACAAATTTCCAATTTACTTCCATGAAAAAAAAGTGCAGTGTCTTTTTAGATTTAAACTTTGTCACCAGCTTCTACTGAGCATGTGCAAAAATTCACAGAATAAGCGTATATGCATTTGTGATTGGCTGATGGCTGTCACATGGTACAGGGGGAGTGGCAATAGACATAGCTTTTAAAATTGTCAGAAAAAAAATCTACTAATCATTTGAAGTTCAGACTAAGTGCTATTGCATTGTCTTGTTATCTTGCATTTGTTGATTATGCAAATCTACTGTGTTGACTGGTCTTATAATATAAACAATCCAAATCCTTTAGGCTAAGGGCATAGACATAAAACACAATACCATGTGCAGGAGTTCATTGGAGTGAAGCACCTGATGCCGTGTACAGACCAACTAATCGATTATGAGATTTATTGACAACTGTTTTCATAATAGATTATTATCGATTATAACAATTAGTTGTTGCAGCTTTAAATATCTATCATACATACGAGAGAGTGCTACTTAAATAAATATGAAACCCAAAAAAACAGAATTTATGTTTACCTGATAAATTACTTTCTCCAACGGTGTGTCCGGTCCACGGCGTCATCCTTACTTGTGGGATATTCTCTTCCCCAACAGGAAATGGCAAAGAGCCCAGCAAAGCTGGTCACATGATCCCTCCTAGGCTCCGCCTACCCCAGTCATTCGACCGACGTTAAGGAGGAATATTTGCATAGGAGAAACCATATGTTACCGTGGTGACTGTAGTTAAAGAAAATAAATTATCAGACCTGATTAAAAAAACCAGGGCGGGCCGTGGACCGGACACACCGTTGGAGAAAGTAATTTATCAGGTAAACATAAATTCTGTTTTCTCCAACATAGGTGTGTCCGGTCCACGGCGTCATCCTTACTTGTGGGAACCAATACCAAAGCTTTAGGACACGGATGAAGGGAGGGAGCAAATCAGGTCACCTAAATGGAAGGCACCACGGCTTGCAAAACCTTTCTCCCAAAAATAGCCTCAGAAGAAGCAAAAGTATCAAATTTGTAAAATTTAGAAAAAGTGTGCAGTGAAGACCAAGTCGCTGCCTTACATATCTGATCAACAGAAGCCTCGTTCTTGAAGGCCCATGTGGAAGCCACAGCCCTAGTGGAGTGAGCTGTGATTCTTTCAGGAGGCTGCCGTCCGGCAGTCTCATAAGCCAATCGGATAATGCTTTTAATCCAGAAGGAGAGAGAGGTAGAAGTTGCTTTTTGACCTCTCCGTTTACCAGAATAAACAACAAACAAAGACAAAGTTTGTCTGAAAACCTTAGTAGCTGCTAAGTAAAATTTGAGAGCACGAACTACATCCAAGTTGTGCAACAAACGTTCCTTCTTTGAAACTGGATTAGGACACAAAGAAGGCACAACTATCTCCTGGTTAATGTCTTTGTTAGAAACAACTTTTGGAAGAAAACCAGGTTTAGTACGCAAAACCACCTTATCTGCATGGAACACCAGATAAGGAGAAGAACACTGCAGAGCAGATAATTCTGAAACTCTTCTAGCAGAAGAAATGCAACCAAAAACAAAACTTTCCAAGATAATAACTTAATATCAACGGAATGTAAGGGTTCAAACGGAACCCCCTGAAGAACTGAAAGAACTAGGTTGAGACTCCAAGGAGGAGTCAAAATTTTGTAAACAGGCTTGATTCTAACCAGAGCCTGAACAAAGGCTAGAACATCTGGCACAGCTGCCAGCTTTTTGTGAAGTAACACAGACAAGGCAGAAATCTGTCCCATCAAGGAACTTGCAGATAATCCTTTTTCCAATCCTTCTCGAAGGAAGGATAGACTCTTAGGAATCTTAACCTTGTCCCAAGGGAATCCTGCAGATTCACACCAACAGATATACCAAATTATGTGGTAATTTTCTGGTTACAGGCTTTCAGGCCTGAACAAGAGTATTAATAACAGAATCTGAGAACCCTCGCTTTGATAAGATCAAGCGTTCAATCTCCAAGCAGTCAGCTGGAGTGGGTCGAACGGACCTAGAACAAGAAGGTCTCGTCTCAAAGGTAGCTTCCATGGTGGAGCCGATGACATATTCACCAGATCTGCATACCAAGTCCTGCGTGGCCACGCAGGAGCTATCAAAATCACCGACGACCTCTCCTGATTGATCCTGGCTACCAGCCTGGGGATGAGAGGAAACGGCGGGAACACATAAGCTAGTTTGAAGGTCCAAGGTGCTACTAGTGCATCCACTAGAGCCGCCTTGGGATCCCTGGATCTGTACCCGTAGTAAGGAACTCTGAAGTTCTGACGAGAGGCCATCAGATCCATGTCTGGAATGCCCCACGGTTGAGTGACTTGGGCAAAGATTTCCGGATGGAGTTCCCACTCCCCCGGATGCAATGTCTGACGACTCAGAAAATCCGCTTCCCAATTTTCCACTCCTGGGATGTGGATAGCAGACAGGTGGCAGGAGTGAGACTCCGCCCATAGAATGATTTTGGTCACTTCTTCCATCGCTAGGGAACTCCTTGTTCCCCCCTGATGGTTGATGTATGAACTTGGCCCTTTGAACTCCAGAGAATAACCTTGGGAGACTATTTCTAGCGCCCAAGGGTCCAGAACATCTCTTGCCCCAGCCTGAGCGAAGAGAGAGAGTCTGCCCCCCACCAGATCCGGTCCCGGATCGGGGGCCCGCATTTCATGCTGTCTTGGTAGCAGTGGCAGGTTTCCTGGCCTGCTTTCCTTTGTTCCAGCCTTGCATAGGTCTCCAGGCTGGATTGGCTTGAGAAGTATTACCTTCCTGCTTAGAGGACGTAGCCCTTGGGGCTGATCCGTTTCTGCGAAAGGGACGAAACTTAGGTTTATTTTTGGTCTTGAAAAGACCTATCCTGAGGAAGGGCGTGGCCCTTGCCCCCAGTGATATCAGAGATAATCTCTTTCAAGTCAGGGCCAAAGAGTGTTTTCCCCTTGAAAGGAATGTCAAGCAATTTGTTCTTGGAAGACGCATCCGCTGCCCAAGATTTTAACCAAAGTGCTCTGCGCCACAATAGCAAACCCAGAATTTTTTTTCGCCGCTAACCTAGCCAATTGCAAGGTGGCGTCTCGGGTGAAAGAATTAGCCAATTTAAGAGCACGAATTCTGTCCATAATCTCCTCATAAGAAGAAGAATTACTAATAATCGCCTTTCCTAGCTCATCAAACTAGAAACACGCGGCTGCAGTGACAGGGACAATGCATGCAATTGGTTGTAGAAGGGAACCTTGCTGAACAAACATCTTTAGCAGACCTTCTAATTTTTTATCCATAGGATCTTGGAAAGCACAACTATCTTCTATGGGTATAGTGGCGCGCTTGTGTAGAGTAGAAACCGCCCCCTCGACCTTGGGGACTGTCTGCCATCAGTCCTTTCTGGTGTCGACTATAGGAAAACAATTTTATAAATATGGGGGGAGGTACTAAAGGTATACCGGGCCTGTCCCATTCTGTACTAACAATGTACGCCACCCGCTTGGATATAGGAAAAGCTTCGGGGGGCCCCGGGGCCTCTAAGAACTTTTCCATTTTACATAGTGGTTCTGGAATGACCAGATAATCACAATCATCCAAATTGGATAACACCTCCTTAAGCAGAGCGCGGAGATGTTCCAACTTAAATTTAAAAGTAATCACATCAGGTTCAGCTTGTTGAGAAATGTTTCCTGAATCTGAAATTTCTCCCTCAGACAAAACCTCCCTGGCCCCCTCAGACTGGTGTAGGGGCCCTTCAGAAACCATATCATCAGCGTTCTCATGCTCTACAGAATTTTCTAAAACAGAGCAGTCGCGCTTTCACTGATAAGTGGGCATATTGGCTAAAATGTTTTTGATAGAATTATCCATTACAGCCGTTAAATGTTGCATAGTAAGGAGTATTGGCGCACTAGATGTACTAGGGGCCTCCTGTATGGGCAAGACTGGTGTAGACGAAGGAGGGGATGATGCAGTACCATGCTTACTCCCCTCACTTGAGGAATCATCTTGGGCATCATTTTTACTAAATTTTTTTATGACATAAAATACATATAGTTAAATGAGAAGGAACCTTGGTTTCCCCACAGTCAGAACACAATCTATCTGGTAGTTCAGACATGTTAAACAGGCATAAACTTGATAACAAAGCACAAAAAACGTTTTAAAATAAAACCGTTACTGTCACTTTAAATTTTAAACTAAACACACTTTATTACTGCAATTGCGAAAAAGTATGAAGGAATTGTTCAAAATTCACCAAAATTTCACCACAGTGTCTTAAAGCCTTAAAAGTATTGCACACCAAATTTGGAAGCTTTAACCCTTAAAATAACGGAACCGGAGCCGTTTTTATATTTAACCCCTTTACAGTCCCTGGAATCTGCTTTACTGAGACCCAACCAAGCCCAAAGGGGAATACGATACCAAATGATGCCTTCAGAAAGACCTTTCTATGTATCAGAGCTCCACACACATGCAGCTGCATGCCATGCTGTCCTCAAAAACAAGTGCGCCATACCGGCGCGAAAATGAGGCTCTGACTATGATTAGGGAAAGCCCCTAAAGAATAAGGTGTCAAAAACAGTGCCTGCCGATATAATCATATCAAAATACCCAGAATAAATGATTCCTCAAGGCTAAATATGTGTTAATAATGAATCGATTTAGCCCAGAAAAAGTCTACAGTCTTAATAAGCCCTTGTGAAGCCCTTATTTACTATCTTAATAAACATGGCTTACCGGATCCCATAGGGAAAATGACAGCTTCCAGCATTACATCGTCTTGTTAGAATGTGTCATACCTCAAGCAGTAAGAGACTGCACACTGTTCCCCCAACTGAAGTTAATTGCTCTCAACAGTCCTGTGTGGAACAGCCATGGATTTTAGTTACGGTGCTAAAATCATTTTCCTCATACAAACAGAAATCTTCATCTCTTTTCTGTTTCTGAGTAAATAGTACATACCAGCACTATTTTAAAATAACAAACTCTTGATTGAATAATAAAAACTACAGTTAAACACTAAAAAACTCTAAGCCATCTCCGTGGAGATGTTGCCTGTACAACGGCAAAGAGAATGACTGGGGTAGGCGGAGCCTAGGAGGGATCATGTGACCAGCTTTGCTGGGCTCTTTGCCATTTCCTGTTGGGGAAGAGAATATCCCACAAGTAAGGATGACGCCGTGGACCGGACACACCTATGTTGGAGAAATTGTCTTTCCTGATTGAGAGAGAACATGCACCTAGATTACGAGTTTTGCGGCTTTTAAAGGATTCAAAAACTTTCCATTTTGCATATAAATAATCACAAACGAATCTACACAACTCAACTATCAAAACTTACCCACTTTGACCTTAAAACGAGCGTTATAAGCGGAATAAAACTATATATATTATTTTAGAAAAAAACATCAACGCCAAACCTGCGTTTATGGTGCCTTCAATACAAAAATCTGTCTCCAATCACAATGCATTGTCGTGCATATCATTATCGCATTGTTTTGTCACCCGGCGCTTGCGCAATACAATCCGGGGGGTTCGTGCATGCGCAGATTGCCGCTCTGATTCCTCAGTAAACCGAATCAATCTACTGGCACAAAGCATGCGCTATACAAAATGCTATCAATTGAATAGGTAGTCCTATCTATTCACACAGGATACGGCTTGTTTACGAGCTAAGCAGGCTAATGGCATTAAAAATTCTTATCTCCACTGATAATTTATTGCTGTTATTATGATGTCTAGTTTCAACCCACAAACTTAATCAGTGACTGATTTTAGAGAATGTTTTTTTTTTCATTTCATTCCAAAGTTGCTGCTCGTGTGATGAACTAGACATCATATAACAGGTAATATTTTATGTTTTGCGATGTTTCATATGGCTTTATGAATGATATTGTCAATACTGTTAATAATATTTTTTTTTTACTTATTGCTGGAATCTTATTTTTAAAGCCCTAAATCATGGTTTAATACTATAATGCAAAATATAATATCAAGGCTGACATATACAAGATAACAGATTTTTTTTGCAACTGCATTAATATTAACTATATAACTAAATAGTAATACTATTAACTTATATCCTCAACTAATATATGTAAAAATATTAGGGCTTTCATTCATAAATAGTCTCCAAGTCAAATAATTGAGTTAATTTAATACTCGTTATTGCAAAGGTTATTCTCGCAGTGCAGCGTAACGTTCTTACCTGGTCTAGAACGCTGTCACATCTGTTTGCAAATATCGATTAAGACGGTCTGCTGGTTCAGAAGAAGGTGACGTATAGGATGACGTGTAAGAAAGATCGCGCATGCGCAGTATGGATCAAGTCGGACATCTTGATAACTCAGATTATCGTGAATGATTCTTTTCAAAATTTATCTTATAATGGTGGGTTTGGAATTCAATTAATTTTTGCAGCAGAATATAGAGAGAACGGTAATAATATGACAAGCAAAGCCAATTACAACTATCAATATCAAATATGGATAGAGAGATTTAATCTAACTTTTTTCAATAGTTTAGTGTCCCTTTAACATGAAATAATGGCAATTTCAGAGTAAAAGCAGGAACGCACTATTGGGAGTCGTTCCGGTATAGCTGTACCGCAAGCATTTTAGCCTGTAACGCAACGTCAATCCCACACTCAAAAAAATTACGTTTTCTGTGGGATTTTCATAGCGCCGGTATTACAGGTTGTGCGTTTTGGCTAAAATGCTTGCGTTACAGCCTATACCAACACAATCCATACCGCCATCTGAGAGCAGTAGTTATGGATTTTGTGTAACAAAAATGTTTTACAAAACTCATAACTAAAGTGTTGAAGTACACTAACACCTATAATCTACCTATTAACCCTTAAACCGCCACCCTCCCGCATCGCAAACACTATATTAAACCTATTAACCCCTAATCTGCCGTCCACATTGCAACTATTCAATAACGTTATTAACCCCTAATCTGCTGCCCACCCACATCGCCAACACTATGTAAATATATTAACCCCTAAACCGCCGCTCCCCGACATCGTTGCCACTATAAAAGTTATTAACCCCTATTCCGCTGCTCCCCGAGATCCCCAACACTAAAAAAAGTTATTAACCTCAAAACCTCCGACCACCCACATCTCTGCCACTAAATAAACCTATTAACCCCTAAACCGCCAGCCCCCCACATCGCAAAAAACTAAATTAAACTAATAACTCATAAACCTAATACCCCCTAACTTTAAATTAAAATTACAATAAAACTCTATTTAAATAAATAAAAACTTACATGTGAAATAGAAATAAGCCTAACATTATACTATAATTTTAACCTACCCTTACTATTCTAATAAAATTAAAAAAAAAATACCAATTAAAATATCTAAATAACAAATTTAAAAAAACAAATCCTACGAAAAATATAAAAAATTTAAATTACAACTAAAAAAAAAAACAAATCAAAAGAAAAATATAAAAAGTTTACCAAAAATAAAAATCACTAAAATCACGATTACCAATAGCCCTTAAAAGGCATTGCCCTATATAAATCAGCTCTTTTACCTGTAACATAATACAAAGTCCCCAACACCCAAACAACCCCCCAAAATATAAAACCTAACTCTAAAAAAAAATAAGCTACCCATTGCCCCTATAGGGGCATTTGTATGGGCATTGCCCTTAAAAGGGCATTAAGCTCTTTTGCATTGCCCTTAAAAACATAAATTATGCTTACCTGATAATTTCATTTCCATCTGTATGAGGAGAGTACATGGCTTCATTCATTACTTGTGGGAATACATAACCTGGCCACCAGGAGGAGGCAAAGACACCCCAGGCAAAGGCTTAAATACCTCCCCCACTCCCCTCATCCCCTGTCATTCTGCCGAGGTAACAAGGAACAGTAGGAGAAATATCAGGGTATAAATGGTGCCGGAAGAAAACAAATTAAATTTAGGTCCGCCCAACGGAGAACCGGGCGGGAGCCGTGAACTCTCCTCATACAGATGGAAATGAAATTATCAGGTAAGCATAATTTATGTTTTCATTCTTAATATGAGGAGAGTCCCCGGATTCATTCATTACTTGTGGGAATCAAATACCCAAGCTCTAGAGGACACTGAATGAAAACGGGAGGGCAAAAAGAGAGGCGGGACCCTTTTCTGAGGCACCACAGCCTGTAAAACATTTCTCCCAAAAGCTGCTTCAGCCGAAGCAAAAACATCAAATTTGTAAAACTTTGAAAAAAGGAAATTTATGCTTACCTGATAAATTAATTTATTTTACGATATACCAAGTCCACGGGTTTCATCCTTTACTTGTGGGATATAATCCTCCTGCTAACAGGAAGTGGCAAAGAGCACCACAGCAGAGCTGCTATATAGCTCCTCCCTTAACTCCTCCCCCCAGTCATTCGACCGAAGGTATAGGAAGAGAAAGGGAAAGAACTAACAAGGTGCAGAGGTGACTAAAGTTTATAAAAAATAAATCCTGTCTCAAAATGACAGGGTGGGCCGTGGACTCGGTATATCATAAAAGAAATTAATTTATCAGGTAAGCATAAATTTCCTTTTCTTTTACAAGATATACCGAGTCTTCGGGTTTCATCCTTTACTTGTGGGATACCAATACCAAAGCTTTAGGACACGGATGAAAGGGAGGCACAAGACAGGAACCTAAACGGAAGGCACCACTGCTTGAAGCACCTGTCTCCCAAAAATAGCCTCAGAAGAAGCAAAAGTATCAAATTTGTAAAATTTGGAAAAAGTATGAAGGGAGGACCAAGTGGCAGCCTTACAAATCTGTTCAACAGAAGTATCAACTTTTTTAAAAAACCCAAGTGGAAGCCACAGCTCTAGTGGAATGAGCCGTAATCTTTTTAGGGGGCTGCTGTCCAGCAGTCTCATATGCCCGGCGGATGATGCTTCTCAGCAAAAAAGAGAGAGAGGTAGCCGTAGCTTTTTGACCTCTATGCTTCCCAGAATAAACAACCAACAGGGAAGATGTGTGACGGAAATCCTTGGTCGCTTGTAAATAAAATTTTAAAGAGTGAACCACATCCAAATTATGTAACAAACGTTCCTTCTTAGAAGAAGGATTAGGACACAAGGAAGGAACCACAATTTCCTGATTAATATTCTTATTTGAAACAACCTTAGGAAGGAATCCAGGTTTAGTATGCAAAACCACCTTATCAGAATGGAATATAAGATAAGGGGAATCACATTGTAATGCAGAAAGGTCCAAAACTCTTCGAGCCGAAGAAGTAGCTACTAAAAACAAAACTTTCCAAGATACCAATTTAATATCTATGGAATGCATGGGTTCAAACAGAACCCCTTGAAAAACATTAAGAACTAAATTCAAGCTCCATGGAGGAGCAATTGCTTTAAACACAGGCTTGATTCTGATTAAAGCCTGACAAAAAGCCTGAACATCTGGGACATCTGCCAGACGCTTGTGAAGCAAAATTGACAAAGCAGAAATTTGTCCCCTCAAGGAACTAGCTTGCGAGCCTGAATCAGAGTATCAATGACCGGCTCAGAGAAACCCCACTTAGTAGATAAAATGAAGCGTTCAATCTCCAAGCAGTTAGCTGCAGAGAAGTTAGATTTGGATGTTGGAAAGGACCTTGAATGAGAAGGTCCTTTCTCAATGGCAGTCTCCATGGTGGTATAGACGACATGTCCACTAGATCTGCATACCAGGTCCTGTGTGGCCACACAGGCGCTATTAGAATTACTGAAGCCCTCTCCTTTTTGATGCTGGCAATCACGCGAGGAAGGAGAGGAAAAGGTGGAAACACATAAGCCAGGTTGAAAAACGGTACTGCGCCTTTAAGAAAATAATAAGCGCACAATTTTGCAAAACAGCTTAAAAGTGTTCACATATGTCCAATTTTAAGATAAAACTGCCCTATAATGCAGTCAGATGTTGCACCCCACAGTAAAGAGCAATTAACCCTCTGAGTTATCAATAAAACAACAAGTTTATTAGAAAAAAATGTATAATCCCCTGCACCATGCAACAGCTCTGCTGTGGCACCTACTTGCCCCCAGGGATCTTAATCAAGCCTCAAAATCCCTCCGGAACACCAGGAGTCAGTTTGGGCCCAACCGGAGCTGAAAATTACAGTTGGAAAATCACTCCAGTATGTGAAGAAACTGCGCCATTGAGGCGCGAAATTAGGCCCCGCCCATCCTCTCTGGAATAAGCTGAGCCTAAACAACCACAGTAAAGCGGTCAAACAAAAGCCATGTGGGTATAAGAAATAAAATACTAGCCATGTGGATCCTCTTTAGAGGAAAAGTATAACAACCAGCCACCCATTTTAAATTGACAATAAAATCGTTAGGCTGACCCAGTGTCTCACCATAACATATAAAGTTGCATTAGTCTTGAAAACAAAATAATGCCCAGGATTACAGTAATACCCTATTTTTCCACAGAATTACTGCTTACCCCTTCCCTCTATGGGAACTATGTCAGCCAGTTCTGATATATCACAGTCTCCTCAGAAATAAATGACTGAACATACCTCAATGCTGCTTTTAGCATGAAAACTGTTCCTCACACTGAAGATTTCTCTAGCATTCCTCAGCACACTGTGGGAACCAACATGGATCTTAGTTATGTCTGCTAAGATCATCAATCTCAAGGCAGCAATCTTCTTCCAATGCTGCCTGAGAGAAATAGTACTCACCGGTAACATTTAAAAATAACAAACTCTTGATTGAAGAAATTAAAACTATCATTTTATCACCACTATCACTTTACCCTTCCTATTACTAGCATAGGCAAAGAGAATGACTGGGGGGAGGAGCTATATAGCAGCTCTGCTGTGGTGCTCTTTGCCACTTCCTGTTAGCAGGAGGATTATATCCCACAAGTAAAGGATGAAACCCGTGGACTCGGTATATCTTGTAAAAGAAAATATGTAAGGAGGACCAGGTAGCAGCCTTACAAATCTGCTCCATAGAGGCCTCATTCTTGAAGGCCCAAGAAGAACCCACAGCTCTAGTTCAGTGAGCCGTAATCCTCTGAGGAGGTTTATGTCCCACTGTCTCATAAGCCAAGCAAATCATGCTCCTCAGCCAAAAAGATAGGGAAGTAGAAGAAGCCTTCTGCCCTTTGCACTTCCCCAAAATCCTTCATAGTCTGAAGATAGAACTTCAAAGCTCGAACCCCATCCAAGTTATGAAGTAACCATTCCTTTGAAGAAGAAGGGTTAGGGCACAAGGAAGGAACTACAATCTCCTAATTGAAGTCGCGATTAGACACAACTTTTGGGAGAAAACCCAACCCAGTGTGAAGGACAGCCTTATCGGCATGAAAAACCAGGTAAGGAGGCTCACATTTCAAGACCACCAACTCAGAGACTCTGCGAGCCGAAGCAATAGCCAAAAGGAAAGTCCCTTCAATGACAGAATTTTAATGTCAAGAGAATATATAGGCTCAAACGGAGTCCTCTGCAAAATCCTAAGAACCAGATTCAAACTCCAAGGAGAAGCAGAATGTCTAAATACAGGCCTGATCCTAGATAGAGTCTAAAGAAAAGACTGGATATCAGGAAACTAAGTGAGCTTCTTGTGTAACAACACAGAACCGAAATTTGTCCCCTTAAGGAACTGGCGGCAAGTCCCTTCTCCAAACCATCCTGGAGGAAAGAAAAGGATTCTGGATACCTTGATCTTATGCAAAGGATATCCACGAGATTCACACCAGAGTAAGTAGGTCCTCCACACCTTATGATAGATGTGTCGGGTGACCGGCTACCTGGCTTGAATGAGAGTATCAATCACACTCTCAGAAAAACCTCTCCTGGCTAAGACTAGGCGTTAAATCTCCACGCAGTCACCTCAGAGAATCTAGATTTTGATGTACAAAGGGGTCCTGTACCAGCAGAACCCTGCGACAGGGGAACCTCCATGGAGGAGATGATGACATCCCCACCAGATCCGCAAACCACATCCTCCATGGCCACGATGGAGCAATCAGAATAGTTGATGCTTGCTTCTGCTTGATGCGGGCCACTACACGAGGTAGAAGTGGCAACGGTGGAAATATGTAGATTAGGTTTAACCCCCAAGGAACCGCTAAGGCATCCATCAGTTCTGCTTGAGGATCCCTGGACCATAACCTGTATCTGGGTAGCCTGAAGTTGAGTCTGGATGCCATGAGACCTATCTCCAGCGTCCCCCATCTGTTGCAAATCTCCACAAACACTTCAGGGTGAAGAGACCATTCCCCCAGATGAAACGATTGTCTGCTGAGAAAGTCCGCTTACCAGTTGTCCACACCCGGGATGTAGATCGCTGACAGCGAGCAGTTGTGGGCCTCTGCCCACTCCAGGATTTGAGACCCTTCCCTCATAGCCAGGGAGCTTCTCGTCCCCCTCTGATGGCTGATGTAAGCCACCGAGGTAATATTATCTGACTGGAATCGGATGAACTGGGACAAAACCAGGAGGGGTCAAGCCCTCAGAGTGTTGAAGATCGCTGGAAGTTCCAGGATATTGATTGGAAGAAGTGACTCCTCTCGATTCCACGTGCCCTGTGCCTTCCTGGTACCCCAAACTGCTCCCCATCCTGAGAGGCTTGCTTCAGTAGTCCCAATCTCCCATGATGGTCTTAGGAAGGATGTCCCCTGGGACAGCCGATCTGAACCGAGCTACCAAGAGAGGGATTCCCTCGACCGGTCGTCCAGTTGAATCTGTTGGGATAGATTTGAGTGACCGCTATTCCATTGCCTCAACATGCACAACTGGAGAGGTCTGAGATGCAACCTGGCAAATGGAATGACATCTATACTCTTTACCATGACCCCAATCACCTCCATACACCGGGCCACAGACGGTCTTGAGGAGGTCTAAAGGGCAAGACAGCTGGAGGCAATATTGCAATGTCTCTGGTCTGTCAGGAATATCTTTATGGATATGGAGTCTATTATCGTGACCAGGAACTCCACCCTGGTACTGGGAAACAGAGAACTCTTTCCTGAGTTTATCTTCCATCCATAAGATCGAAGAAGAAGTAGCAGAGCTCTTGAATGGTCTTCTGCTAGCTGGCAGGACAGAGCCTGAACCAGGATGTCTTCCAGATAAGGAGCTACTGCAATACCTCTGGATCTCGCCACCGCGAGCAGAGCTCCCAGAACCTTCGTAAAGACTCTTGCAGCAGTAGCCATACCAAAGGGAAGAGCTACGAACTGGAAGTGCTGATCCAGAAAAGTGAATATTAGGAACTTGAAGTGATCCCTGTGCATCGGCACATGAAGGTAAGCGTCCTTCAAGTCTATCATAGTCATGAACTGTCCCTCTTGAACTAGGGGCAGAATAGACCTTATTGTCTCCATCTTGAATGATGGGACCAACAGAAACTTGTTTAAGCACTTTAGGTCTAGAATCAGGTGAAACGTGCCCTCCTTCTTTGGGACAACGAAAAGGTTTGAATAGTACCCTAGACCTCTTTCTGCTAGAGGTACCAGTAAAATCACTCCTAGAGAGGAGAGATCCTTCACGCACTCTAGAAAGGTATCTCGTTTCTCTGGTCTTGACAATAGATTTGATAAGAGGAATCTGCCCCTGGGAGGTTAAGTTTTGAAACCTATTCTGTAACCCTGGGCAACAACTTCCTGAACCCAAGGATCCTGCACGTCTCTCATACAAGCCTCCGCAAAAAGAGAAAGTCTGCCCCCTACAAGATCCGGAGATGGATCGGGGGCCGCCCCTTTATGCCGATTTTGTCTCGGCAGGATTCTTGCTCTGTTTGGATTTATTCCAAGACTGAGGTTTCCAAGATCCCTTGGACTACTACTTGGGCTGCTGTCGTTGGGACTTGACCGAATGAAAGGGACGAAAATTAGGACCCTTACGTTTAATCTTCTTATCCTGCAGTATAAAGGCACCCTTGCCCCCTGTGACCGTGGATATGATACAGTCCAGCCCTGGACTGAAAATAACCTTTCCCTTAAATGAAAGGGAAAGTAATCTAGATTTGGACGTCATGTCAGCAGACCACGACCTCAACCACAGAGCCCTTCATGCCAGAACAGAAAAGCCTGATGTCTTGGCATTCAAGTGAACAATCTGCATATTTGCGTCACAGATAAACGAATTAGCTACCCTCAGGGCCTTTATTCTTTCCTATATCTCATCGAGGGGAGTCTCCACATCGATCATATTCGACAGAGAGTCACACCAATAGGTAGAGGCTCCTGCCATCGCAGCGACAGCCACTGTAGGCTGAAATACGAACCCCGTGTGTTAAAACATCTTTCTTAACAGGGTCTCTAATTTCTTATCCATGGGTTCCTTAAATGAAGAACTATCCTCGAGCGGGATAGTGGTGTGCTTAGCGAGCATGGAAATAGCTCCATCCACCTTAGGGACAGATCCCCACAACTCTAGCTGAGAGTTAGGAACCGGTACAAATTTTTTTAAAAGAATTAGAAGGGGAGAAAGATGATCCATGTCTCTCCCATTCATTCTTAATAATGTTCGCCATCTTTACAGGAACCAGGAAAGTCTGGGGCACTACCCTGTCCTCATAAACGTTATCAAGCTTAAATATAGAAGGTTCCTCTGGTAATTTCTGTTCCGGAACCTAAAGAGTAGCTAACACCTCCTTAAATAAAAAGCGTAAGTGCTCTATCCTGAACCTAAAGTCTGGTTCCTCCGCAGCCGGAGGTTTAGAGGCCGCAGATTCCGACCCAGAGATAGAGTCCTCAGAAGTATCGGAATCCTCTGCAGATAATCTACTCTCAGATACATCCAGCAGAGAAGATTACCCCTGGGAAGGATAGCAATGTTTAACCTTTCGCTTGCGCTTAGCAGGGCGAGGTAACACACTAAAGGCCGCAGACACTGCTGTTTGCAACTGATCAGCAAAATCAGGCGGCCACAGGGCCCCTCCCGCAGAAGGATTAGAAGTGAACTGGGGAGCTGCATGTGTAATTGGAGATGATAGTAAGGAACGTACCTTGCGGGATGGAGAACCCTCAGAGGTTGAAGACTCAGTGGTACTAAACATCACTATTTTATCAAGGCATGTGGAACATAGTTGAGCAGGCGGGTATACTGTAGCCTCCTCACAATAAACACAGGCATTAGATTTAGGTAAAGAGGGAGTACCCTCTAATGCATCAGAGTCCTCCATAGCTTGTGCTTTAAATATGGACTATCTAATAAAATAAATTGCACCTTTATAGCCCAATGGTCGGGCACTCACCACCTCCTATGACCCAGGCCCACAGAGAAACCGTTTCGTCTCCTGCAACTGACGGTCAGGAAGAAGGAAGAGAATGAGGCCACACCCAGACACATGGAGTGCCATGCAGGACCGCCCCTGCAGCTGAGAAAAAGCACGCCAAACTAAATAGGCTGCACAGTTAATCAAAATGAAAGAAAAAGCCTGACTGTTTACACATTGCCAAAGCCACATCTCACACATGTCGCAGCAAAAAACAAAGTAATCATGTATAAATCCCCCCCTGTTCAATAATCCCCTTCCGGAGATATTAAACCTTGATTCTATACCGAAAAAAGGAGCCACACTGTGACCCTGTTTTCTTGAGTTATCATATATGTATAAAAAATGAAACTATCTTACCAGAATCTATGCCGTGGAACAGGAACATGGCCTCTCAAGTTTGACAGTGATGTAGCTTCGCTTCTGACATGGACTTCAGTGATAGAAAGCAGGCAGCGAAACTCGTCAACGCTGATTGCTTATGGAGCTGAGTCAGGATGGTTTCGCAGAAAGACTCTCCCTGCATCTCCGGACTCTAACGTTCATCCATGCTCTCACTGAGAGGCTGACAGAACTACTTAAAACTCCAGTCCCATTACAAAGAGTACTACCCTCCATAAGAAACTACTCCGAAACTTCTGCCACTTCTTTGCCCTCCTCCTGTGACTAAAGGCAAAGAATGACTGGGGGATGAGGGGAGTGGGGGAGGGTATTTAAGCCTTTGGCTGGGGTGTCTGACTTCTCCTGGTGGCCAAGTTCTGTATCCCCACAAGTAATGAATGAAGCCGTGGACTCTCCTCATATTAAGATGGAAAGGGAATTTAGCTCTTTTTCAAAGCCCAAACCCTAATGTAAAAAAAAAAAAAAAAAAAAAAAAGCCCCCCAAAAAATTGAAAAAAAACCTAACACTAACCCCTGAAGATCTACTCACGGTTTCTGAAGTCCAGACATCCATCTCCATCCAGGCAGCGAGGTCTTCATCCATCCCGGGGGCGTGGAGCGGTGCCATCCTGGAAGCTGATCAAATCCTGCGCAGAGCGTCCTCTTCATATGTTCGCCGCCGTACACTGAAGTTGAATGCAATATAGCCGTTTCAAAATGGTGTCCCTTGCATTCCTATTGGCTGATTTGATTCTTCAAAGGATGACGGCTACAGAAATCCTATTGGCTGATTTGGACAACCAATAGGATTTCAGTAGCTCTCATCCTATTGGCTGTTTTGAACAGCCAATAGGACTTTAGAAGCTCTCATCGTATTGGCTGATTTGAATTTGAAAAATCAAATCAGCCAATAGGAATGCAAGGGACGCCATTTTGAAACGGCTACCTTGCATTTAACTTCAGTGCACGGCAGTGACTGTATGAAGAGGACGCTCCACGCAGGATAGGATCGGCTTCCAGGATGGCTCCACTCCGCGCTGCCGGGATGAAGATAAAAGATGCCCCCAGGATGGATGAAGACCTCGCCGCCTGGATGAAGACTTCTCGCCGCTGGATGTCCGGAGTTCAGAAACCATGAGTAGATCTTCTGGGGTTAATGTTAGGGGTTTTTTTGGGGTTTTTTTTTTTTTTAGATTAGGGTTTGGGCTTTGAAAAAGAGCTAAATGCCCTTTTAAGGGCAATGCAAAAGAGTTGAATGCCGTTTTAAGGGCAATGCCCCTACAAATGCCCCTTTAGGGGCAATGGGTAGTTTAGGTTTTATTTTAGAGTTAGGTTTTTATTTTGGGGGGTTGTTTGGGTGGTGGGTTTTACTGTTGGGGGGACTTTGTATTTTATTTACAGGTAAAAGATCTGATTTCTTTAGGGCAATTCCCTACAAAAGGCCCTTTTAAGGGCTATTGGTAGTGTATTGTAGGCAAGGGGATGTTTTTATTTTTATAGGGCTATTAGATTCGTTGTAATTGTTTTTATTTTTGATAATTTCGTGTATTTTTTTGTAATCTAAGGGTTTTTTATTTTTCGTGATTTTAGTGTTTATTATTTTTGGTAAACAAAAAAGAAAGGAAAGGACAAACACCACGACTTGTAGTAATAATAATAAAACGTTGTATTTATTGAAAAATAGTTAAAACGTATACTGGACAGCAGTATTCAAAAATAGGTTAAGGAGAGACGAGCAAAAATGGGCTTAAGCGTTTCAGCATATAGCCGTAGTCATAGCCTTTTGTTTTGCCGACACCCTAAGTTTAAAAAACACACTCTAAAAGCTGATTGGGTCTCAGTGTTACTAATTCCTTAACTGGTCCACCCAGATATCCCATGCTATACCCCTACTATGGTATTCCTATATGTATTCCTCTTGAATATAATATAATAATTAGCACTTTACAGAAGTTTAGGAAACATGTAGTACCATTATACAGCTATACACGTTCTTCCTTCAGGTTATATACATGCATAATCTAGGTAATTAAATAATTTGTCCAGGGTGCTTTAATCCACAACACAACTTGGTCTTTAGCTAACAGGTTGAAATTTAACTTATTTTAAACATAGAGGTACTGTCTTAACTTATATTTCAGTATTGGATTTCATTAAACTGACTTATGGATATATTAAAAACAGTGGTTTAAATATTTATCTATGCAGTTAGTATCCAAACAGTACAATGATTTAAATATTTGACAGTCTATCTCATCATAACTAGCTAATTAATATCTTCACATATCTGGCCTGGCAAATCAAGAGTTAAGAAATTAGTAACACTGAGACCCAATCAGCTTTTAGAGTGTGTTTTTTAAACTTATGGTGTCGGCAAAAAACAACAGGCTATGACTACGGCTATATGCTGAAACGCATAAGCCCATTTTTGCTCGTCTCTCCTTAACCTATTTTTGAATACTGATGTCCAGTATACGTTTCAACTATTTTTCAATAAATACGAAGTTTTATTATTATTACTACAAGTCGTGGTGTTTGTCCTTTCCTTTCTTTTTTGTTAACTATTTGCTGCTATCAAACACCACGCCAACTACTGTGTAGAGGAGCCATCTGGAGATTGGTCGGTGAGCACACACCTTTTGGTGACGTCACGCAACGGCCGCACAGAACCACAGAGGGATCCGATAATAAGGCAGGTCTAAGTGAGCGGAAGGAATAGGAGAGGAAAAGTCTCCAGGTATACCCGCACACGGATATCCAGTGGGAAGGACCGGCATCAGGATAAGGACCCATACGGCTAACTGGCTTTAGGAGGTATGTGAGGTGGGCCCGCCGTGGCTTTGACACTTATATTGAAGGCACCGAGGGAACGGCGATATTTCCCTACCAACTAGGTCTAACGGCCAGTGTGGTGTACAATATAATTTGTCTGCCTAAGAAACTGTACAAGTGTCCGTATATGGGCCCCACTTAACCCCTAAATGACGCCACTATTGGGACTTACACAAAGTGTTTTATGAATAAATACAAGCACATTACTGCAGTTGTGCTAAGTGCTTCACCTCTATTTACACAGACTCAATCTTCAATAGTGACAGTGTACATTGAAGTGCACCTTCAAGTATTAACCCTTGTCTTTTCTAGTGCTTATTATTTTTGGTAAACTTAGATTATTTAAATTTTTCATAGGATTTATTTTTTTTAGTTGTAATTTAGATTTTTTATTTTTTTCGTAGTAAACTCGTAATCTAGATGATGCACTTTTAAACAGCTTTCTAATTTACTTCTATTATAAATCTTTGTTCTCTTGATATCTTCTGTTGAAAAGCAGGGATGTAAGCTCAGGAGCATGCACATGTCTGGAGCACTATATGGAAGCAGTTTTGCACAAATGTTATTCATTTGCATAAGCACTAGATGGCAGCATTATTTCCTGCAATGTAGTGCTCCAGACACCTACCTAGGTATCTCAAAAAAATACCATGGCAACAAAGCAATTTTTACAATAGAAGTAAATTGAAAACTTTTTTTTTTTATTAAATATTCTTCCTGAATAACAAAAGAATATTTTTGGGTTTAATATCCCTTTAAGAGGTCAGCAAATTCAAATTTAAACTTAAAAGGGACAGTACACGTCTTAAGATTTTTAAATAAAATGTTTAGCTGTGAATAATGAAAAAACTTTGCAATATATTTTCATTATTTATTTTGCCCCTTTTCATGTAATTTAGCTTTGAAAATTCAGCAATTTATACTTCTAAGAACATGAAAATCACCCAGCTGATTTCTCAAAGCAAATCTAACTTTATTTCATCAATTGGCGTTAACTGATAACAACTGCAAAGCAGAATACTATATGACCTTATCTAGCCTAGTTGTCTAGAGACTAAAGCCCAGATTGGCTCCTCTAAATTAGACAAACGGTGGGCGGAGTTTGGCTACTGAAAAATAATTGCAGCAAAAAGGATATTAATTTATTTTAAAAACGTTAATACGTTATTCTACAGCAACACTACAGAAATGTCCTTCAATTACAAGATGTTTACTGTCCCTTTAATTGTTCATATAGAACATGCAATAAACAAAAATAAAAGTCCATTACTCCACTTTATGCTCCAAATAACATCATAGATGAGAGTTTCATTACTTTCTAAGGGAAGCTAGATCATCACTCACTGGGACTTCTGTGTTCAGTCCCCTTATGTAGAAAATTGAGTGAGGTTTTCTTATGTAAAAATCGGCATGATGGTTTCATTTCATACCAGCAAACACTGAGCATACAGAAGTATATGAGCATGCTAAAGACAGCCCTCAAACGGAGCCCCAGTCATAATGCTTCTGGATGACATCACAGTAAGATGGTGGCCCGCAAAAGGAATTCTAAGCAAAAGGACCTGCCGACTAGATGCCACACCAGTGCTGCAAGGAAAAGGATCTAGTGGCGCACCAAAGGTAAGTAGTGACATTCACTTTACACGTGGTTACACATAAATGCCCAGAGGAAGCCAGAACAAAATACACGCAGAGATGGTCTCCTAGTCCTACCCACCTAATGACTAAACAGCATTAGGAGGAGGCCGTACCTTAGGGGTTATCTATATACAGGTAACCAGGGGAGTGCTCAGTCAACACCACTCAGGGAACGGATTCTCACTAGAAAGCATTACCAGGGAGGGTCGAGATAATGTTTTGGCCAAGCTGATACAGTATAAATACAACCTTAAATCCTAAATTATCCATATAACCGAGATTCAGAGCTTTTTTACTTTGAGATTCACAGAAAAACAATTGGACTGGGCAATTACATCAGATGAGCCAAATTACAAATATCTATATAATCCTTATAGTAAGCACAGCAAACTAGCAGGAAAGCAGGTATTCCTGAAACAACAAGCCATTATTTATTTACAGCATTTGTGGGAAACAGCAAGTTTAAAATAACCATGCACATGTGCAAACTCCTGCAGTACAATTACATTACTCACTTCCAACCAAACCCTGAACAATCATGACTATGTAATATCAATGCATCTCTGAAGGAGGTAGGAACTCTGCAGTAGCAATTAATATACGGAGATATCACAAGGAGAAGGGGAAGAGAGGGGAGAAGGGTTAGAGAGGGGAGAAGAGAGAAGAGACAGAAGAAGAAAGGAGAGAAATGGGAGAAGAGGGGAGAAGAAGAAGAAAAAAGAAGAGGGGAGAAGAAGAAGAAAAAAGAAGAGGGGAGAAGAAGAAGAAAAAAGAAGAGGGGAGAAGAAGAAGAAAAAAGAAGAGGGGAGAAGAAAAAGAAAAAAGAAGAGCGGAGAAGAAAAAGAAAAAAGAAGAGGGGAGAAGAAAAAGAAAAAAGAAGAGGGGAGAAGAAAAAGAAAAAAGAAGAGAGAAGAAGAAAAAGAAAAAAGAAGAGAGAAGAAGAAAAAAGAAGAGAGAAGAAGAAAAAAGAAGAAAAGAAGAAAAAAGAAGAGAGAAGAAGAAAAAAGAAGGGAGAAGAAGAAAAAAGAAGGAGGAGGAGGAGGAGAAGGAGAAGAAGAAGAAGAAAAAAGAAGAGAGAGGGGGGGAAGAAGAAGAGAAATGGGAGGAGAGGGGGGAAGAAGAGAGAGAGGGGGGAAGAAGAGAGAGAAGGGAGGAGAAGAAGAGAGAGAAGTGAGGAGAAGAAGAGAGAGAGAGAGAGGGGAGAAGAAGAGAGAGAGAGGGGAGAAGAAGAGAGAGAGAGGGGAGAAGAAGAGAGAGAGAGGGGAGAAGAAGAGAGAGAGAGAGGGGAGAAGAAGAGAGAGAGAGGGGAGAAGAAGAGAGAGAGAGGGGAGAAGAAGAGAGAGAGAGAGAGAGAGAGGGGAGAAGAAGAGAGAGAGAGAGAGAGAGGGGAGAAGAAGAGAGAGAGAGAGAGAGAGAGAGAGAGAGAGAGGGGAGAAGAAGAGAGAGAGAGAGAGAGAGAGAGAGAGGGGAGAAGAAGAGAGAGAGAGAGAGAGAGAGGGGAGAAGAAGAGAGAGAGAGAGGGGAGAAGAAGAGAGAGAGAGAGGGGAGAAGAAGAGAGAGAGAGAGGGGAGAAGAAGAGAGAGAGAGAGGGGAGAAGAAGAGAGAGAGAGAGGGGAGAAGAAGAGAGAGAGAGAGGGGGGAGAAGAAGAGAGAGAGGGGAGAAGAAGAGAGAGAGGGGCGAAGAAGAAAGAGAGAGATATTGAGAGCATTTTGACAGCTGTGATAACTTTGCAAACTTACTCAAAATGATTTTAACCCCAAATAAACAAAAAAATCAAATATTATTTGCAGAAACATATTAAAAAGGACACTGAATATCGTAATTATAAGACATTTCTGTTGTGTTGCTGTGAATACACATTTTGTTAAAAATATTAACATCTTTTTTTTCTGCAGTTTTTCAATAGCCAAAACGTTAACCTTCACTTGAATCATTTGGAGGGGGCCAGTCTAGGCTGGAATCTGCAGGCAACAAGGCTTGTCACTATGCTAGTATACATTCACTATGCTAGTAAACAGCTTCTATGCTAGTGTATAGACACTATGCAAGTATAGAGTCACTATGTTGGTATAAATTGCATTGTTTTGCAGTTTCTATCTGTTAAAGCCAATTAGGGAAATATGTAGCAGGGTTAGCCTTGAAATATCTGCAGTGGCTTCTTCAGTTCTGAGAATTTAAAAAGCCACAATTTTCAGAGTTAAATCACATGGAAAGGGGGTAAAATATATACTGGATGTAAATAGAAAAATTGCATTATGCATAACTAAACATTTATATTAAAATCTCAGTGTTTTGGGCATGTGTCAGGGCGGCCATGTTTTGGTCGCAATATCTAAGGCTGCTGGTGTGCTGCAGCTAATCTGCAGATTATGTGGGAATTACAGTATACTTGCATGGAAATGCTACCACTCGATACCTTACAACTTGCTGATTGGACTGACATCAGGCTTGCTGTGTTTATGGCCACTCAGTCCAGATCCGGACTGTCAAGGATCTAGGTGACAGCCTATTCACAAGTCCTCTGAACCCTCCCTAGTAGTCCGAGTTTAGTAGTTAGAACTGGACTGCTAATTTTATAATCTGATAGATCCACTTTTTCTGGTGACATTATCATCTTTTTTTTTTTTTTAAATATTTTTTTACTGAGGATATAAACAATAACAGGCAAATTGCAAAATACAGTAAGTCATCATGAGCACATAAGAAGACATTTTTCAGCTCGTAGAAACATATTTGTCATTGAAAGTCAAATTCTTGCCATATATGATGTTTTTACAGGTCGTTCTGAGTAGAAACTTTAATTGCCTATAGAGAAAGATAAACAAACCTAATTTTTTATATAAATAACAATATATGAGTCCCCTTATCTGTAGTGATATAGAAAATATATATCGTACCCCTGGCAACACTTAGTGGCCACTCTTGGACCTGCTAAAGTAAGTATGAGTAGTAGGGGGTTACTAAGGTCCGGTAAATCTGGGTTAATCTTGTGTTATATATCTCCTCAAACTTTGATTAGATCACTGGTGATCCCCAAATCCCCAAATAGTGCACAAAGCTTCTCATTGTTACATGTATCTAAGGGGGATTTTCATGGGAGATTAGGTAAAGTAAGGTTTTCGTGGGATGAATTTTCCAGTGCTCACTTACGGCTAGATTTAGAGTTCTGCGGCCAAAGGGGTGCGTTAGCTACGCATGCTTTTTCCCCCCCGCACCTTTTAAATACCGCTGGTATTTAGAGTTCACAGAATGGCTGCGTTAGGCTCCAAAAAAGGGAGCGTAGAGCATATTTACCGCCACTGCAACTCTCGATACCAGCGTTGCTTACGGACGCGGCTAGCTTCAAAAACGTGCTCGTGCACGATTCCCCCATAGAAAACAATGGGGCTGTTTGAGCTGAAAAAAAACCTAACACCTGCAAAAAAGCAGCGTTAAGCTCCTAACGCAGCCCCATTGTTTCCTATGGGGAAACACTTCCTATGTCTGCACCTAACATCCTAACATATACCCCGAGTCTAAACACCCCTAACCTTACACTAATTAACCTCTAATCTGCCGCCCCCGCTATCGCTGACCCCTGCATATTATTATTAACCCCTAATCTGCCGCTCCGTACACCGCCGCAACCTACATTATACCTATGTACCCCTAATCTGCTGCCCCTAACACCGTCGACCCCTATATTATATTTATTAACCCCTAATCTGCCGCCCCCGCTATCGCTGACCCCTGCATATTATTATTAACCCCTAATCTGCCGCTCCGTACACCGCCGCAACCTACATTATACCTATGTACCCCTAATCTGCTGCCCCTAACACCGTCGACCCCTATATTATATTTATTAACCCCTAATCTGCCGCCCCCAACGTCGCCTCCACCTACCTACAATAATTAACCCCTAATCTGCCGATCGGATCTTACCGCTACTCTAATAAATGTATTAACCCCTAAAGCTAAGTCTAACCCTAACACTAACACCCCCCTAAATTAAATATAATTTAAATCTAACGAAATAAATTAACTCTTATTAAATAAATTATTCCTATTTAAAGCTAAATACTTACCTGTAAAATAAACCCTAATATAGCTACAATATAAATTATAATTACATTGTAGCTATTTTAGGATTAATATTTATTTTACAGGCAACTTTGTAATTATTTTAACCAGGTACAATAGCTATTAAATAGTTAATAACTATTTAATAGCTACCTAATTAAAATAATTACAAAATTACCTGTAAAATAAATCCTAACCTAAGTTACAATTAAACCTAACACTACACTATCAATAAATAAATTAAATAAACTACCTACAATTATCTACAATTAAACCTAACACTACACTATCAATAAATTAATTAAATACAATGAAATAAACTAACTAAAGTACAAAAAATAAAAAAGAACTAAGTTACAAAAAATAAAAAAATATTTACAAATATTAGAAAAATATTACAACAATTTTAAACTAATTACATCTACTCTAAGCCCCCTAATAAAATAACAAAGACCCCCAAGATAAAAAAAAATGCCCTACCCTATTCTAAAATTAAAATAGAAAAGCTCTTTTACCTTACCAGCCCTGAAAAGGGCCCTTTGCGGGGCATGCCCCAAAGAATTCAGCTCTTTTGCCTGTAAAAAAAAAACATACAATACCCCCCCCCCAACATTACAACCCACCACCCACATACCCCTAATCTAACCCAAACCCCCCTTAAATAAACCTAACACTAAGCCCCTGAAGATCTCCCTACCTTGTCTTCACCACGCCGGGTTCACCGATCGATCTTGATCCAAGCCCAAGCGGGGGGCTGAAGACATCCATCCTCCGGCTGAAGTCTTGATCCAAGCGGGCAGAAGAGGACATCCGGACCGGCAAACATCTTTATCCAAGCCGCATCTTCTATGTTCTTCCATCCGATGACGACCGGCTGATCTTCAAGACCTCCACCGCGGATCCATCCTCTTCTTCCGATGACTAGACGAATGAAGGTTCCTTTAAGGGACGTCATTCAAGATGGCATCCCTCGAATTCCGATTGGCTGATAGGATTCTATCAGCCAATCGGAATTAAGGTAGGAAAATTCTGATTGGCTGATGGAATCAGCCAATCAGATTCAAGTTCAATCCGATTGGCTGATCCAATCAGCCAGTCAGATTGAGCTCGCATTCTATTGGCTGATCGGAACAGCCAATAGAATGCGATCTCAATCTGATTGGCTGATTGGATCAGCCAATCGGATTGAACTTGAATCTGATTGGCTGATTCCATCAGCCAATCTGAATTTTCCTACCTCAATTCCGATTGGCTGATAGAATCCTATCAGCCAATCGGAATTCGAGGGACGCCATCTTGGATGACGTCCCTTAAAGGAACCTTCATTCGTCGTCTAGTCGTCGGAAGAAGAGGATGGATCCGCGGTGGAGGTCTTGAAGATCAGCCAATCAGATTGAGCTCGCATTCTATTGGCTGATCGGAACAGCCAATAGAATGCGATCTCAATCTGATTGGCTGATTGGATCAGCCAATCGGATTGAACTTGAATCTGATTGGCTGATTCCATCAGCCAATCAGAATTTTCCTACCTCAATTCCGATTGGCTGATAGAATCCTATCAGCCAATCGGAATTCGAGGGACGCCATCTTGGATGACGTCCCTTAAAGGAACCTTCATTCGTCGTCTAGTCATCGGAAGAAGAGGATGGATCCGCGGTGGAGGTCTTGAAGATCAGCCGGTCGTCATCGGATGGAAGAACATAGAAGATGCGGCTTGGATGAAGATGTTTGCCGGTCCGGATGTCCTCTTCTGCCCGCTTGGATCAAGACTTCAGCCGGAGGATGGATGTCTTCAGCCCCCCGCTTGGGCTTGGATCAAGACATCGGAGCCTGGACGGATCGCTGATACCTGGTGTGGTGAAGATAAGCTAGGAAGATCTTCAGGGGCTTAGTGTTAGGTTTATTTAAGGGGGGTTTGGGTTAGATTAGGGGTATGTGGGTGGTGGGTTGTAATGTTGGGGGGGTATTGTATGTTATTTTTCCAGGCAAAAGAGCTGAATTCTTTGTGGCATGCACCGCAAATGGCCCTTTTAAGGGCTGGTAAGGTAAAAGAGCTTTTCAATTTGTATTTTAGAATAGGGTAGGGCATTTTTTTTTTGGGGGGGGGCTTTGTTATTTTATTAGGGGGCTTAGAGTAGGTGTAATTAGTTTAAAATTGTAAATATTTTTTTATTTTTTGTAACTTAGTTCTTTTTTATTTTTTGTACTTTAGTTAGTTTATTTAATTGTATTTAATTGTAGGTATTTGTATTTAATTAATTTATTGATAGTGTAGTGTTAGGTTTAATTGTAGATAATTGTAGGTATTTTATTTAATTTATTTATTGATAGTGTAGTGTTAGGTTTAATTGTAACTTAGGTTAGGATTTATTTTACAGGTAATTTTGTAATTATTTTAACCAGGTAGCTATTAAATAGTTATTAACTATTTAATAGCTATTGTACCTAGTTAATATAATTACAAAGTTGCCTGTAAAATAAATATTAATCCGAAAATAGCTACAATATAATTATAATTTATATTGTAGCTATATTAGGGTTTATTTTACAGGTAAGTATTTAGCTTTAAATAGGAATAATTTATTTAATAAGAGTTAATTTATTTCGTTAGATTTAAATTATATTTAATTTAGGGGGTGTTAGTGTTAGGGTTAGACTTAGCTTTAGGGGTTAATACATTTATTAGAGTAGCGGTGAGATCCGGTCGGCAGATTGGGGTTAATTATTGTAGGTAGGTGGAGGCGACGTTGGGGGCGGTAGATTAGGGGTTAATAAATATAATATAGGGGTCGGCGGTGTTAGGGGCAGCAGATTAGGGGTACATAGGGATAACGTAGGTTGCGGCGGTGTACGGAGCGGCAGATTAGGGGTTAATAATATGTAGGGGTCAGCGATAGCGGGGACGGCAGATTAGGGGTTAATAAATATAATATAGGGGTCGGCGGTGTTAGGGGCAGCAGATTAGGGGTACATAGGGATAACGTAGGTTGCGGCGGTGTACGGAGCGGCAGATTAGGGGTTAATAATAATATGTAGGGGTCAGCGATAGCGGGGTCGGCGGTGTTAGGGGCAGCAGATTAGGGGTACATAGGGATAACGTAGGTGGCGGCGGTGTACGGAGCGGCAGATTAGGGGTTAATAATAATATGCAGGGGTCAGCGATAGCGGGGGCGGCAGATTAGGGGTTAATAAATATAATATAGGGGTCGGCGGTGTTAGGGGCAGCAGATTAGGGGTACATAGGGATAACGTAGGTGGCGGCGGTGTACGGAGCGGCAGATTAGGGGTTAATAATAATATGCAGGGGTCAGCGATAGCGGGGCGGCAGATTAGGGGTTAATATAATATAGGGGTCGGCGGTGTTAGGGGCAGCAGATTAGGGGTACATAGGGATAACGTAGGTGGCGGCGGTGTACGGAGCGGCAGATTAGGGGTTAATAATAATATGCAGGGGTCAGCGATAGCGGGGGCGACAGATTAGGGGTTAATAAATATAATATAGGGGTCGGCCGTGTTAGGGGCAGCAGATTAGGGGTACATAGGGATAACGTAGGTGGCGGCGGTGTACGGAGCGGCAGATTAGGGGTTAATAATAATATGCAGGGGTCAGCGATAGTGGGGGCGGCAGATTAGGGGTTAATATAATATAGGGGTCGGTGGTGTTAGGGGCAGCAGATTAGGGGTACATAGGGATAACGTAGGTGGCGGCGGTGTACGGAGCGGCAGATTAGGGGTTAATAATAATATGCAGGGGTCAGCGATAGTGGGGGCGGCAGATTAGGGGTTAATATAATATAGGGGTCGGCGGTGTTAGGGGCAGCAGATTAGGGGTACATAGGGATAACGTAGGTGCCGGCGGTGTGCGGTCGGCAGATTAGGGGTTAAAAAAATTTAATAGAGTGGCGGCGATGTGGGGGGACCTCGGTTTAGGGGTACATAGGTAGTTTATGGGTGTTGGTGTACTTTAGAGCACAGTAGTTAAGAGCTTTATGAACCGGCGTTAGCCCAGAAAGCTCTTAACTACTGACTTTTTTCTGCGGCTGGAGCTTTGTCATTAGATTTCTAACGCTCACTTCAGCCAAGACTCTAAATACCGGCATTAGAAAGATCCCATTGAAAAGATAGGATACGCAAATGGCGTAGGGGGATCTGCGGTATGGAAAAGTCACGGCTGCAAAGTGAGCGTTAGAACCTTACCTACAAGACTCTAACTACCAGCGGTAGCCCAAAACCAGCGTTAGGAGCCTCTAACGCTGATTTTGACGGCTAACGCCAAACTCTAAATCTAGCCGTTAGTAAGCAATAGGTGTATGGGGGGATGTTAGTTTGGCAGATGAATGCTATGGAGGTTATTATAAACAGTTTAGTATAGAAGTTGTATTGTATTATTTAAGGGAAATAAACGCTTCACCTCTGGTAATAAGACGTGTAGAAAGCACACTCAAAAACTTTCTGGTTGTGAATAGCACTATGAGTAGGGATCTATGTACCTAGAGGGTAACTTTTAAATAGAGCCTTGATACCGATATATAGGAGCTCTCAAAACCAGATCTATAAAGCTTGTAGATGTAAATGATCGGTATATAAGAGATATAACATAAACCACTAGATGTATGCAAGTTAAGCCCATGTTGCTGTCTCGGCTGCAGACACAGCCCCATAGGCATCATTCAGAATAGTGAAGGTTACCTTACAAACTGCATGTAATTATCTGATCAAATACCCCAATACGTGGCTATAGATCTACTCTCTCCCTTATTACAATAAGTATATATGGCATATAACAGGCATCCTATTGTTTGAATCCGTATAACAATAACAGAACCTAGATTATTATAATTGGGTATAGCTACATACATATAGCGGTGTGTATTCCAGCTCAGCCAGTCATGGTATAAACATACATAAAATAATAATTCTTGCACACCTACATATAAACATATATGAAATATAAAGCTACACTTATATATCAAATACAGGGCGGTATCTTGTTATGTAGAAGACATTTGCCTTCAATTATAGTGTATGCTCTAATTGTGAAAATATAGGCTGCTTCTTCTGTAGCTGTTACTCAGATATATGGAACAATACCTATGCTAAGGACTTAGCTGTAAGCTCACCTTCGTGGGTGTAGAGGAGTATAACACAGTAGAATATGACAACATGGTAATAAAATAGGGGAGTGTAACTAGAAGTGACCATAGCTCTGTGCTAAGTAATATATAGTGTTGCAGCAGCCTATTACACAGAGCCGGAGATTGTGCATAACATTTACTAAATGGTCAAGGGGCATGACTAATATATCATGGTAAATGTCTGGCAGAGCTAAGAATATCTGAGCTACTAACATTTGTCTTCTTCCTTTCAGTATAACAGTTAGGCTAATTCAACACAAACAAGAAACGTAAGGCTATAAGCAGGTCCAAAGAAAAAAAACAAACAGTAGGCTAATGCCTCAAGTGTAGGTGTCCAAGAACATTCAGTACTACAGCGTCCCTAGTGCATCCTGAACTTTTACCCAAACCACTATTTGTCATATATAGTAGTAGTTGCAAAATGTACATGTTTATAGGCTCTGATATCGGGTTAGAAAACCTTCATGTAATGCCTATGTTTTGATCTATTGCAGATATAAGCTTCTGCAAGTGAGCACAAATAAATAATAAATTACTTGGCCTGAATATGTTTATCTAGGGACTGTCTTGGCGACTCTAGAGTAACTCATCCCACACCTGTTCAGGTGTTAGAGTGCCATCTTCCACCGTTCATGTAATCAGCAAAGTCCTGCTCCGACTCCGGTTTTGGAGTTTCCCACTGCCACAATCCGCCTTCCAGTTTCAGTGTTAATTCATTATCTGAGGCTCCCAGAATGTTTCGATGGAAGGTTTCGTATAGCAGCAACATTCTGCCATCAAGTACGGTAGCCAGAATATCGAGAGGCAGTAGAAGCTCCGGATGTTTGGTAAGTTTAATCCTTACAACTGCCTCCTCCGTAGCTGCTCGGGTTCCATTAGTCTAAGCTGTCTCGAGTCGCACGGCAAATTCTCAAATCGGTCCCCGCATCTGTATCTTACATCATCCAGCCTCCATCTCGGGGTCAATAGCATGCTCAGCAAATGCTAATATTAATCTACGTTTCAGTTCAAGAAACTGGGTATGTAAGACATCCAGCAGTCTGTTCTCACAGCTAGATAGCTCTAACATTGTGTCCCCATATGGACTGGAAAATGGCCGCTTCTCAGCAGACTCCGTGCAAGGCTTCATAAATCAATGTGGTTTTCCTCTGTCGCCAGTGTCTCTTACTTCCTGTGTTGTACACTCCGGTTCTATGGACCAGCAGACACCCAAATTGTTCAGTTTAATCCCAGATGAACGGTCAAATAGATAATTATAGAATATAGCCGGAGCTATAGTAATGTGCGTCCGTTCAGCTCCGATGCTAGCTCCGCCCCCCATTATCTTTTTTAAGTGACGGGATTGCTATCAGCTCAACTGTGGGGAACTATCTGGGAACTAGATAATTGGGAGGCAGAACTTATACACCTCTTTCAAACTAATTTGTTAAAACTAGACTAGCAGCTGACTGAACAGTGAGTCTGGGCAAGGCATAAAACACAGGGTACGGAGCGACAGGTGGATGAGAAGAGTGACCATTGTACATTTTTGCAGATGAAAAGGGAAGAGGCAGATGAAGAGATCATGGTCTCATTAGAGGGCCTAGAGGACATTCCCTCTCCTTCAGGACTTTAGATCAACTTCTAGACACCCAAGTCTCTCCCAATATCTCATTAATAAGGAGGTTACTCTGAGACCTTGGGGTATGAGGAATTTATCAATTAGTCTATGTTAAGCTTAAAGGGGTGTATGGCAGCATGCAGAGGATTGGAGTTTATGCAGAGCTGATCGCCTCCAGCCACCCACGGTAAAACACAATTTTTTCGTTGAGGTGACATTTCCACCTCTTAGCCAATAGCCGTGCTTGTCGATAAGCATTATATGTATGGCTAACACGCTATTGGCTAAGAGGTGGAAATGTCACCTCAACGAAAAAATAGCGGTTTGTCGTGGGTGGCCGGAGGCGATCAGCTCGGCATAAACTGCAGGCAAATAAAGAAACTTTCAGCATGAAGTTTGTAATACTTCATGACTGAAAGTCCCCTTTATTTGTAGCACTTGTAAATCCTAGCATTTTACAAACGCAAGGATTTACCATCACTTCAATACTAAGAAAAATAAAAGAGTACTGCAATATCCTGGCCACTGACAGTGCAACAACATTTATGAATGAAAATTAGAAAGGCAATCACTTTAATATTATTTTATTTATAAGTATTTGTTCCTCCCCTTTATAGGCTTTTTCATACTAATAGATCACTAAAGCTAATAAAACTTGTAGAGATGGGCATTCGGGGGGGGGGGGGGGGGGATTTGCAAGCACACTGCAATCGCTTCAGGCCACTGTAGATGATAGGGCCAGGGGTGGTGCAGGTACAAAAGTCTCAGTAACTTTAAAACTGTTTATATATTTTTTACCTCACATTGCAGCTGTACCGATTGTGGCACAGCTGCTATACTGTAATTTCCAATGCTGTTTCAGCACAGTCTGCTTGTTCCCTTATTCTGAAGTTCCTCTGCAGTGACTCACAAAAACAGGAGTGGCTGCCTGTGTGAGTCATCAGTTGCTAGGCTAACAGTCTCTCCTCCCAGCTTGTACTTCTAAATGCTGCTGAGGAAAGGGAGGTGCAGAACGGGTGTGGGAGCCAGCAGGTACTCATGTGCAAAATGGGTGTGGGAGCCAACGAATACTCATAATGAAGTCCAGTCCCTGGAGTTGTGCTGTAGGAGGTATAATGTCAACAACTGGCATGTAAGTTTCAGTGTTTCTATATTTATGATAAAGTGGGTATTATATGCATGTGTGTGTCACTGTAAGGAAGTGTGTAAGTTTATTCCTGTGTGTGTGTGTGTGCGATTGAGCAAGTGTGTGTTTGTTCCTGTTTGTGCATGAGCAAGAGTGTGTTTTTTACCATTTGTGTATGTGAGCTTAGAGTGTGAGTTTGTGTGTGTGTGTGTGTGTGCGTGCATGTGTGAAAAAGACTGAGTTTATTTATTTGTGTGTCAGAAAAAGTGTGAGTTTGTGCATAAGAGTGTGTTTATTTGTGTGTGTGTGTGAGAGAGAGAGAGAGAGAGAGAGAGAGAGAGAGAGAGAGTGAATTTGTTCATGTGAGAAAGAGTGTGTTTGTTCTTATGTGTATGTGTGAGCAAGCGTGTATGTGTGTGTGAGCAAGTGTGTGCTTATTCCTGTGTGTATGTGTGAGCAAGTGTGTGTTTTTTTATATGTGTGTATGTGTGTGTGTGAACAAGAGTGTGAGTTTGTGTGTGCATGTGTGTGTGCGTCAGAAAGAGTGTAAGTTTGTTCATTTGTGTGTAATAAAAACAGAATTTATGCTTACCTGATAAATTACTTTCTCTTACGGTGTATCCAGTCCACGGATTCATCCTTACTTGTGGGATATTCTCAATCCCTACAGGAAGTGGCAAAGAGAGCACACAGCAGAGCTGTCCATATAGCTCCCCTCAGGCTCCGCCCCCCCCCAGTAATTCGACCGACGGTTAGGAGAAAAAGGAGAAACCATAGGGTGCAGTGGTGACTGTAGTTTTACAAAATTAAATTTGAACCTGACTTAATTGCCAGGGCGGGCCGTGGACTGGATACACCGTAAGAGAAAGTAATTTATCAGGTAAGCATAAATTCTGTTTTCTCTTACATGGTGTATCCAGTCCACGGATTCATCCTTACTTGTGGGATACCAATACCAAAGCTTTAGGACACGGATGAAGGGAGGGAACAAGTCAGGTAATCCTAAACGGAAGGCACCACTGCTTGCAAAACCTTTCTCCCAAAAATAGCCTCCGAAGAAGCAAAAGTATCGAATTTGTAAAATTTGGCAAATGTATGCAGTGAAGACCAAGTCGCTGCCTTACAAATCTGTTCAACAGAAGCCTCATTCTTTAAAGCCCATGTGGAAGCCACAGCTCTAGTGGAATGAGCTGTAATTCGTTCAGGAGGCTGCTGTCCAGCAGTCTCATAAGCCAATCGGATGATGCTTTTCAGCCAGAAGGAAAGAGAGGTAGCAGTCGCTTTCTGACCTCTCCTCTTACCAGAATAGACAACAAACAAAGATGATGTTTGTCTGAAATCTTTAGTTGCCTTTAAATGGAATTTTAAAGCACGAACCACATCAAGATTGTGTAACAGTCGTTCCTTCTTAGAAACTGGATTAGGGCACAGAGAAGGAACAATAATTTCCTGGTTAATATTCTTATTAGATACCCCTTTTGGAAGGAAACCAGGTTTGGTACGCAAAACAACCTTATCTGCATGGAACACCAGATAGGGTGAATTACACTGCAAAGCAGACAATTCAGAAACTCTTTGAGCATAAGAAATAGCTACCAAAAACAAAACTTTCCAAGATAATAACTTAATATCTATGGAATGCAAAGGTTCAAACGGAACCCCTTGAAGAACTGAAATAACTAAATTTAGACTCCATGGAGGAGCCACAGGCTTGTAGACAGGCTTGATTCTAACTAGGGCCTGTGCAAACGCCTGAACGTCTGGTACAGCTGCCAGACGCTTGTGTAACAGGATAGACAGAGCAGATATCTGTCCCTTTAAGGAACTAGCTGACAAACCTTTCTCCAATCCTTCTTGGAGAAAAGACAATATCCTTGGAATCCTAACCTTACTCCACGAGTAACCCTTGGATTCGCACCAACAAGATATTTCCGCCATATCTTATGGTAAATTTTCCTGGTGACAGGCTTTCTGGCCTGGATCAGAGTATCTATAACTGATTCAGAGAACCCACGCTTAGCTAGAATTAAGCGTTCAATCTCCAAGCAGTCAGTTGCAGAGAAACTAGATTTAGATGCCTGAATGGACCTTGAATTAGAAGATCCTGCCTCGAAGGCAGTTTCCATGGTGGAGTCGATGACATGTCCACTAGGTCTGCATACCAAGTCCTGCGTGGCCACGCAGGCGCTATCAGAATTACCGAAGCCTTCTCCTGTTTGATTCTGGCTACTAGCCGAGGGAGAAGAGGAAACGGTGGAAAAATATAAGCTAGACTGAATGACCAAGGCGCTACTAAAGCATCTATCAATGCCGCCTTGGTATCCCTGGATCTGGATCCGTAAAGGGGAAGTTTGGTGTTCTGACGGGACGCCATCAGATCCAATTCTGGAATGCCCCATAGCTGGGTCAGCTGAGCAAAAACCTCCGGGTGGAGTTCCCACTCCCCCGGATGGAAAGTCTGACGACTCAGAAAATCCGCCTCCCAGTTGTCTACTCCTGGGATGTGAATTGCAGATAGATGGCAGGAGTGATCCTCCGCCAATTTGATGATCTTGGTTACTTCCTTCATCGCTAGGGAACTCTTTGTTCCTCCCTGATGATTGATGTACGCTACAGTCGTGATGTTGAATTTGGCCTCCGCTAGTTGAGGCCATGCCTGGAGCGTATTGAATATCACTCTCAGTTTCAAAATGTTTATCGGGAGAAGAGATTCTTCCCGAGACCATAGACCCTGAGCTTTCAGGGAGTCCCAGACCGCACCCCAGCCTAACAGACTGGCATCGGTCGTGACAATGATCCACTCCGGTCTGCGGAAACTCATTCCCTGAGACAGGTGATCCTGAGACAACCACCAGAGAAGAGAGTCTCTGGTTTTCTGGTCCATTTGTATTTGAGGGGACAAATCTGCATAATCCCCATTCCACTGTTTGAGCATGCGCAGTTGCAGTGGTCTTAGATGAATTCGGGCAAAAGGGACTACGTCCATTGCCGCAACCATTAAACCTATTACCTCCATGCACTGAGCCACAGAAGGCCGAGGAATGGAATGAAGAACTCGGCAAGTATTCAAAAGTTTTGACTTCCTGACCTCTGTCAGAAAGATTTTCATTTCTACCGAGTCTATTAGTGTTCCCAGGAAGGGAACCCTTGTGAGTGGGGACAGAAAACTTTTTTCGACGTTCACCTTCCACCCGTGAGACCTTAGAAAGGCCAGAACAATGTCCGTATGAGCCTTGGCTCTGTGGAAAGACGAAGCCTGAATTAAGATGTCGTCTAGGTAAGGAGCTACTGCGATGCCGCGGGGTCTGAGAACCGCTAGAAGGGACCCTAGCACCTTTGTGAAAATTCTGGGAGCGGTGGCCAACCCGAAAGGAAGGGCCACGAACTGGTAATGCGTGTCCAGAAAGGCGAACCTTAGGAACAGATGATGATCTTTGTCGATAGGAATATGTAGGTACGCATCCTTTAGATCCATGGTAGTCATATATTGACCTTCCTGGATCATCAGCAAGATTGTCCGAATGGTTTCCATTTTGAAAGATGGAACTCTGAGGAATTTGTTTAGAATTTTTAGATCCAGGATTGGCCTGAAAGTTCCCTCCTTTTTGGGAACTACAAACAGGTTTGAGTAAAATCCCAGTCCTTGTTCTGCAATTGGAACTGGGTGAATCACTCCCATCTTTAGAAGATCTTCTACACAGCGTAAGAACGCCTGTTTCTTTGTCTGGTCTGAAGACAAATGAGAAATGTGGAACCTTCCCCTTGGGGGAGAGTCCTTGAATTCTAGAAGATACCCCTGAGCCACAATTTCTAATGCCCAGGGATCTGGAACATCTCTTGCCCAAGCCTGAGCAAATAGAGAAAGTCTGCCCCCTACTAGATCCGGTCCCGGATCGGGGGCTACCCTTATTCCAGCCCTGCAAGGGTTTCCAGGTTGCTTTGGGCTGTGAAGCGTTACCCTCTTGCTTTGCGGCAGCAGAGGTTGAAGCAGGTCCACTCCTGAAGTTGCGAAAGGAGCGAAAATTAGCCTTGTTTTTGGCCTTAAACGGTCTATCCTGCGGGAGGGCATGGCCCTTCCCCCCAGTGATATCCGCGATTTTGTTTTGGACGACACGTCAACCGACCATGATTTGAGCCAAAGCGCTCTCTGCTCCATAATGGCAAAACCAGAATCTTTCGCCGCTAACTTAGCTAATTGTAAAGCGGCATCTGTGATAAAAGAATTCGCCAGCTTTAGAGCCTGAATTCTATCCATGACTTCGTCATATGAAGTCTCCCTCTGGAGCGACTCCTCCAGCGCCTCAACCCAAAAAGCCGCTGCAGTAGTTACAGGAATAATGCAGGCAATTGGCTGAAGAAGGAAACCTTGCTGAACAAACATTTTCTTCAGCAAACCTTCCAATTTTTTATCCATAGGATCTTTAAAAGCACAACTTGTCTTCTATTGGTATAGTTGTACGCTTAGCAAGTGTTGAAACTGCTCCCTCTACCTTAGGGACCGCCTGCCACGCGTCCCGCCTGGGGTCATTTATGGGGAACATTTTCTTAAAGATAGGAGGGGGAATAAAAGGTACACCTGGTCTCTCCCACTCCCTAGTCACAATATCCGCCACCCTCTTCGGGATCGGAAACGCATCAGTGTATACAGGGACCTCTAAAAACCTGTCCATTTTACACAATTTTTCTGGGACCACCATGTGGTCACAATCATCCAGCGTAGCTAAAACCTCCTTAAGCAAGACGCGGAGGTGTTCCATCTTAAATTTAAATGCTAAGGAATCTGAATCTGCCCGCTGAGAAACTTTTCCTGTGTCAGAAATTTCTCCCTCGGACAGACCATCCCTCACTGCCACTTCAGAGTGTTGTGAGGGCACAACAGATAAATCATCCAAAGCTTCTGATTGCTCATCCTCTGTTCTTAAAACTGAGCTATCACGCTTTTTTGGAAAAACTGGCAGTTTGGAGAGAAATGCCGCAAGGGAATTATCCATGACTGCTGCTAATTGTTGTAATGTAATAGGGCACAATGCGCTAGAGGTACTAGGCAACGCTTGCGCGGGCGTAACTGGTGTCGACACATGGGGAGAGGAAGGAGGACTATCCTCATTACCTTCCGTCAAAGAATCATCTTGGGCTACATTTTTAAGTGTCACTGCATGGTCATTAAAATGTTTAGATACCTTAGCACACTTTAAACACAAATACAATGGGGGTACCGCCATGGCTTTTAAACACATAGAACAAGGTCTATCTGTAGGCTCAGACATGTTAGACAGACTTAGATAGCACTCAAATACAGAAAAATACACTTTTTGAAAAAACGTTACTGTGCCTTTAAATAATAAAAAGCACACACTTTTTTAACCAAATCTCAAAAAAACATCCGATCTTTATGAAATTTACACCATATGATCCTAATGCTTTGAAATGATTGCACACCAAGTTTCAAGCCAATTAACCCCTTATTGCCCAAACCGGAGCAAATTGAAGCTGGCCACCGGTTTAACACACTACCTTCCTTGGGGATTAGTTTTGGAACGAAAATAAGCCTCCCTGTAGTCCTCCTGCAATCTCTGGACTCTACATGTGAAGCTGCATGAAGCTGTCTTGCAAAAGAACTGCGCAACTGAGGCGCGAACATTAGGCCCCCTCCATCTTCACTCCGGAGTTGTAGGGCCTTCCTAAGCCAAATTAGGTGTCTAAAATTATGCCAGGCGTATAAAACCCCTAAAAAGTGTTCCAAACATAATAAACACTTGTGCAAATGTCAGATTATAGTAAAAAATAATCGATTTTCCCCATAACAGTGTCCACCAGTGATTTAAGCCCTTTTAACTAAGCCATCCTTCTATACTGAGTCTCAGAATATGGCTTACCTTCCCACATGGGGATTTCTGTCAGTCTTCTAGCATTATCAAGTCTTGTTAGAAAAAAAGTGACTGAGCATACCTTAAGCAGTTAAGCCTGCAAACTGTTCCCCCCAACTGAAGTTCTCCGGTTCTCAACAGTCCTGTGTGGGAACAGCAATGGATTTTAGATACAACATGCTAAAATCTTTTTCCTCTCAGCAGAAATCTTCATCACTTTCTGCCTCAGAGTAAATAGTACAAACCGACACTATTTTAAAATAACAAACTCTTGATTGAAGAAATAAAAACTACAAATCTAACACCACACACTCTTTACCCTCCCGTGGAGATGCTACTTGTTAGAGCGGCAAAGAGAATGACTGGGGGGCGGAGCCTGAGGGGAGCTATATGGACAGCTCTGCTGTGTGCTCTCTTTGCCACTTCCTGTAGGGATTGAGAATATCCCACAAGTAAGGATGAATCCGTGGACTGGATACACCATGTAAGAGAGAGTGTATTTGTGTGTCAGAAAAAGTGTGAGTTTGTGTGTGAAAGAGTGTCTTTATTTGTGTGTGTGAGAGAGAGAGTGTGAGTTTGTTCCTGTGAGAAAGAGTGTGTTTGTTTCTGTATGTGTATGTGTGAGCAAGCGTGTGTGTTATGGGTGTTAGAATCATATATTGCAAAATTGGGTTGCAGTGTTTAGATTGGGATTTTTTTTAAATCAGCCAATACATCTACCTGTATGCCTAAGACTCCTGGGGCCTTACAGACGGAGTAGAGTAAGAGGAGCCTGGGGGATACAGGGGCTGTGTGCATGATCTAAAATGTAATTTGGGGATATATCGGAATGAAGAATATTCAGGGGTTATGCCTCTGATCTGAATTCAAATTTTGGTATATAGGTGGCATGATGGGTCTACAGAGACTATGTATCTGATCTCAGGTCTCATTGGACACAGCACTGGCATAAAGTGGCAGCCAGCAAGAGTCAAACAATTAATATTGGGTCTTATCTGGGCATATAGCAGCAATAAAGGGGACTGTTGAGACCATACATCTGTTCAGATATCTAATTTAGGCTGTGGGGCCATGTATCTGACCTAATATCTCATTAGAGCATACTGCTGAGCTGATGTCTCATTTGGATGTACATTTTGCACAAATGGGGCTACAGGGGCATGAAAAGGGATGGAATAGCATGTATGTGATTTAAACTATTAATTGCTCATATAGGGCCAGATTACAAGTGGAGAGCTAAATTTTGCTTTCATGAAAGCAATATTTGCGATCCACTGAGTAATTACCAGCACACGCTAATATGCGCTGGTATTACAAGTTGACAAGAGCATGCTTCCATAGGCTCCTATGGGAGCCTCATTCTGATGCCGTCAGAGATGGCACAGAACCTAAGCGCATCGAAGATGGTAAGTAGCGCAGCAATGGCAGCAATATTAAATATTAATGTATATGCATATATACATAAATATGGATGTGTTTATATACACATATATAAAATTACTGGGAACACACAGTTCCCATAGACCACAATGTTTTTCAGTGCTGGTTTTTTTTTTTCTAAGACCCCACTTCCACCAACTTTACCCCTAAAATACTGCCTAGAACACAGCTATTTTATTAAAAAAATAAAAATGCTACCATTTTTATTTTTTAATGAAGTATAATAGACTGTATTTTGGGGGCAATTGTGGCACACTTATAAAATTAATCAGAGATCTGATCTCTGGTTAATTTTATAAGCGCTAATTGCTACCGCGCTATGGCTGGTTATTTATTATATATATGTGTGTGTGTGTGTGTGTGTGTGTGTGTGTATGTATGTATATATATATATATATAGGTGTCTCCTTACTACCTAAGAGTTAATATACCTAAAAAATGCAGTGACAAAGGTATATATCTTAAAGAACAATCAGGCAATTTAATATAGGACACATTTCATAACAAAAAACAAGCAGTAATACCAGTGATCTATTGTTTACCTGAAGTGCACAAAAGTCTCAGTAATCCACCAGGTAGGCCGATAGTGGCTAGTACCGATTCAATTTTCAAACCACTTTCAATCTTTTTAGATAAACTCTTACGCCCTTTATTGGAAAGTGTCCTCTTCATTTTTGGAAGACACACCAGATTTTTGTGGGAACATTGAAAATTTGCAGATTAGCGATAACTCAATTTTTACTCTAGACATTAAGAGTCTATATACATCTATACCCCAAAAGGTGGGTCTCAAATGCATTGGTGACCAACTCAATACCATGAAACTTTATTCACCTAGAGAACGGATGTTTATCATGGATCTTTTGGAAATAGTGTTGACAAGGAATTATTTCCTCTTTGAGGATTCATTTTACTTACAGATGAAGGGTACGGCAATGGGGGGCGAACATGGCCACCACATATGCGACTCTCTATGTACATGAATTTGAACACAAATTCTTAGATACTCATGGAAACTTTCAGAAACATTGTAAATTTTGGAAAAGATACATTGATGACGTCTTTATGATCTGGACAGGGGATAGCAGTTCCTTGTTAGAATTTGCTAGCTTTCACCCTCCACAGACTTTAAAGGGCCTTCCTTTCAGTCAGCTATTGAGAGCAAAAAGAATCATTAATGATTAATCACGCTTGAACCAACAATTTTATGACTTTCTCAATAGGTTTGAAAGTAGAGGCTATCCCATGGATTTATTGCAAACTCATAAGACCAAAGTAGATCAGATCCCCCCGTGAGCAACTTATTCACAAAAATCGAAAAAACAGACGCTGAGTGATAGAATTCCATTTGTTGTACCATATGGGTATCATATCAAAACATTGAAAAAATATTTAAGAAACAATGGACTCTATTATCGGAGGATAGGACATTGGCTAGAACTTTTAGAGATTTTCCCCTATTCTCATAGAAGAGAAATTGTAACTTGAGACACTTTAGTTAAAGCTGATGTGGGCTCAATCAAAATCACTGAGAATAACTCTGAGGTACCCTTTGGTACTTTTCCCTGCAACAACTGTGCACAATATAATTCGATCCAAATGGGCAATACTATCAATCATCCTAGATCTGGCAATCGCCTACCTATCAGAGCTCCCTTTACTTGTGAATCACAATTTGTGGTTTATGTAATTAAATGTTCCTGTGGACTGGCCTATATTGGCGAGACTATCAAATGCATAAAAGATAGGATAAGACAACACAAAACAGCGATAGGGAAATTGGATCCCTCAGCCCCAGTAGCACACCATTTCACATTGCATGGACACAATAAAAGTCAACTGAAAAATTAGGTAGTGGATGGGGTAGGTCCCCTGAGGAGAGGTGGTAACAGACAGAAATTGCTTTTTGAGATAGAAGCGTTATGGATCCAAAAGTTGTATTCAATGATCCCCTATGGTTTGAATAGGGAGATTACATGTGGTACCTTTATATGAAGATGGTGGTTCATCTGATAGTCTCAGATGTTTATTTTTATTTGGATAGAATTTTTACTCTTTTTCCTTTTTGTGTATTTAATTGGATAATCTCCACCTTAAAATGTGGTTTAGTTGCCCAATATTATTATTAGCCGTTAAGGTATATTAACTATTAATTTTCATTTATTAGGACCTTATCTATTATCTAGTTAATTATGACACATATTTCCTCTATGTATAGATCATGGTATATAGAGTCGATAATATATTAGAGTCAAAGGACTGTCTAGAGTGCTTGCCTATAATCATATATGTTTTACAGTTCCAACGGCTTGCTTTTCATTACGGACTATTTGTCTGATTTGCACTATATTAAGCATTCCCTTTTAGTCTCCTTCAATGGTATTAGTCATTTGATGGCGCACTTGTCCTTGTCAGATTTGCCTTGTCAGCCTGAAATGTGCATTGCCTATGTGTGTGACGTATGACACCTAGCCAATGCAAATGGTTCATTCAAACTGCCTTAGGATTGCCGTATTGCCCTATGTGCATAGCAGGAATTTCTAACAGCTTGTTTTTAGTGACTATCTGGATGGTATAACGTACTACCGAGGTGGATCACGTACACAGCCACACACATTTTCTTCTATCCCCTGAGAACTGCGTGAGATCGCTCACTGAACGAATTGTTATTACGCTGTTGTTTTTCACTGGCGGACTTTGGTCCTTAAGTGCCTGCTCTTACACCTAACATATGCCAAATGTCACGCTGAGGATATTCACATATACACTACTGCTACGCTCTGCACAAGGCAACGTTAATGCATGAACTGTTATTCTATTTTGAAGCGGATACACTTCAAACCGCTTGCATATAACCCTGCTGCATTTTCTTTCTAACTCACAGCTTGCTTATACCTCTTAAATATACATAACTTGATCATAGAACTTTTCAGCCTAAGGGTTTGGCTTACCATATAGGTTGGACTGACGTCTACATTTTATTTGCTAGGACTGGGGACGCCCAGTATTTTTGTGTTTTTGCATCCTTGTTTGATTATGCATCATATATGAAATGTGTCCTACATTAAATTGCTTGATTGTCTTTTAAGATAAATACCTTTGTCACTGCATTTTTTTAGGTATATTAACTCTTCGGTAGTGAGGAGACAGCTATATTTATTTATATTATTTTTGAGGTGGGTTCTGGAATATACCTTAGTCTCAAGCATTATTGTATCCTGTATCCATATCTTCCTTATCTTTACTAGTTATTAGTGCTTGCCCACATATATATTGTGTATGTATATATATTGTATTTATCTTAGAGTGTTTGATTAAAAGCATGTATAATGTGGTTGTAGGGTAGAGATCCAGGGAGACCTTGACATCTCCCTGGGCCAATCACAATTTGGCTAAAATATGTAACTAACTCTTCCATTTTGCTTTTAATCTAGCTGTGTGCTTGCAAGAGAGAGAGTGTCAGACTTTCTAACTTTTTTCATATATATATATATATACACACACTGTATAGTCTATTTAAAAAAAACTACAGCCACCAAAGCTAAAATTTAAAAAATTTAAAATTTAAAAATTACAGAAGAAAAACAAAAGCTATCCAAAATAAAAAATGTAAACCTAAACTAATACCCCTATAAAAATAAAAAATCCCCCCAAAAGAAAAACATCCCCTAATCTAGTACTAAACTACCAATAGCCCTTAAAATGGCTTTTGTAGGGCATTGCCCTAAGTTAAACAGCTCTTTTACCTAAACAGATTACCAATTACCCCCTAACAGTAAAAAAACCCCACCCACCAAACCCCCCAAAATAAAAAAAACACTAAAAACAACGTAAACTACCCATTGCCCCTAAAGGGAATTTGTATGGGAATTGTCCTTAAAAGGGCATTCAGTTCTTTTACTGCACTTAAAAGGGCAATCAGCTCTTTCCAGCTTATTAAATCCCTAATTTTAAAAATAAAAAAAAATACTAAGACTAAGCCCCAAATAGGTACTCACCGTTCCTTTAGTCCAGCAGAGATCTTCTTCCAGGCGGCTCCATCATCTTCTATCTTCATCCACATTAGAGCTACTGAAATCCTATTGGCTGTTCAAATCAGCCAATAAGATTTCAGTAGCTCTCATCATATTGGTTGATTTCAAAATTTCAGCCAATAGGAATGCAAGGTGCGACGGACGATCACATAAAGAGGAGCCTCCACGCCGCAGAGGACCGCCGCTGAGGATCAACGCATCAGGGAAGCCAGCTCCACACCTCCGCTCCACCCTCGCTTTTTTTTAATTTTTAATTTTTTTTTAAATTTAAGATTAGGGATTTAATGGGCTTGAAAAGAGCAGATTGCCCCTTTAAAGGGCAGTAAAATAGCTGAATGCCTTTTTAAGGGCAATGCCCATACAAATGTCCCTTTAGGGTCAATGGGTACTTAAGGTTTTTTTAGTGTTATTTTTTTTATTATAGGGGGTTTGGTGAGTGGGGAGTTTTACTGTTGGGGGGGGATTTAGTAATTTTTAAATGTAAAAGAGCGGTTTAACTTAGGGAAATGCCCTACAAAAGGCCCTTTTATGGGCTATTGGTAGTTTAGTTTAGGGGGTGTTTTTATTTTGGGGGGCTTTTTTATTTTCATAGGAATTAGGTTTAATTTTTTTTTATTTTTGATCATTTTGTTTATTTTTTTCTGTAATTTTAGAGTTTTTTATTTTTTGTAACTTTAGATAATTTTTTAAATTTAATATTAGGTTTTATTTAAGAGTAAATTAGTATTGGGGTTAATTTAGGGGGTGTTCGGTTAGGGGCTTAGTAATTAAATTAGTTATTTGCGTTGTGGGGGGTTGGCAGTTTAGAAGTTAATAGGTTAATTAGGTTTATTGCAATGTGGGGGTTTGGCGGTTTAGGGGTTAATTAGGTTTATTAGGTTTATTGCAACGTGGTGGTTTGGCGGTATAGGGGTAAATAGGTTAGTTAGGTTTATTGCAATGTTGGGGTTGTCGGTTTAGGGGTTAATGGGTTGATTAGTTTTATTGCAATGTGGGGGTTTGCCAGTGTAGGGGTTAATAGTTTAATTAGGTTTATTGCGAAGTGAGGGGTTGGCGGTTAAGGGGTTAATATTTTAATTATGTTATTTGCGGATTAGGGATCAATTACTTTATTATTTTGCAATGTGGGGGTTTGCAGGTTAAAGTGTTTGTTAATACTTCGTGCGGGAGGTTACGCGTTTTTTATTTATTTCTTGCGGACGGTTAAGTGTTTTTTCGATATTTCGTGCGGGCCGTTGAGTGTTTTTTTGTTGTTGTTTTTTTTTAAGGTTTCAGGTTTGCCTACGCTGCATCCAGGTGGATTCCGAAAATGGCAGTGTGGTGAAAGAATCCGCCATTTTCAGAATCCACAGGGATGCAGCTTCGCTGTGTGTGAGTCATCACACATGGGGGAGAAGCCTACATCGGAGGTACATGGATTTAGACATTAAGCTACAAAGGTTCAATTTACTTATTTTTGCTAATAATGGTAAATTGATGCAAAAAAAATACATTGGATTCCTGTCTAGCAAGGAGTTTGTTTTGAACTGTATGATAATAATGGGGGTTGCAAACATTTTCCAATGTAAAAAGGGGCCCCAGTTAAAAAAAAGTTTAAGAAGCACTGCTCTAAATGTATTTTTTGGATTCCTTGCATTTAATAACACCTGAGAGCATTCGCTGACCACTTTTTATTTTTTCATGCTCTTTGACAGTATTTGCCTTGAATATTTACTTTCATACACAGTTCAGCTTTGTATGCATTCTTTACTCAGTTAATTCAGCTGCAGAGCCTACACTGAACTGATTTAATATATATCCTCTGCATTTTTCACAGTGTACAGTTTCTTCTGGCACCTACAACTCTTGTTGCTTAGCAACTGGGAAGTTTTTCTTTTTGACACCTTTTTGCAATAATGGAATCTTTACCACTTGGATATAGATAAATCATTTGTATGAAAATATCCTTTGAGGACACTATTACCACAACATAACTACGTTTAATGAAATAACATATTATATATATAAAAATAAATCCAGAGAAAAGAGCACTCACCAGGTCTTTAGACATAAGAATCAGTAATTCTTTATTTTAATATAAGGTAAATTATGGTAAAATAAAGAATTACTGACTCTTATGTCTAAAGACACGGTGAGTGCTCGCTCTCTCTTGATTTATGCTTGTTCTTGGATGCACCCCGGGAGGGAGAGAGAAAGAGAGAGAAAGAGAGAGAAAGAGAGAGAAAGAGAGAGAAAGAGAGAGAAAGAGAGAGAGAGAGAGAGAGAGAGAGAGAGAGAGAGAGAGAGAAAGAGAGAGAAAAAGAAAGAGAAAAAGAGAAAGAGAAAAAGAGAGAAAGAGAGAAAAAGAAAGAGAAAAAGAGAAAGAGAAAGAGAGAAAGAGAAAGAGAGAAAGAGAGAAAGAGAGAGAGAAAGAGAGAAAGAGAAAGAGAGAAAGAGAGAGAGAATAACTCATTGTGTAGTTCATTAACAAATCTAGACAGGCCAGTAGGCCTGTTTTTCAAACAGAAAATCTCTGGAATACACTGAAAAGCAGACATGAAGTAAAAAGGTGTGTCATTGTGAACCTAATTTGCATATCTTACCCAGAATTCCAGGACAGACTGTTTCGTGGTTATTGCCACTCATTAGCTGGGAGAAAGTTTGAATCACTGCTGGGTGAAGTTGTTTCCAGGCAAAATACAACATTTTAAATTAGGGGGAGGTAAAAGGCGAGTTTAAAATCCTCCACTACGCACAAAATATAGAGAAAATAACTCATTGTGTCGTTCATTAACAAATCTAGACAGTCCAGTAGGCCTGATTTTCCCACAGAAACCCTTTGGAATACATTGTTTCCAATGTAGCAAGGAATTCTGGGTAAGATATGCAAATTAGGTTCACAATGACACACCTTTTTACTTCATGTCTGCTTTTCAGCAGATTCCCTTTACGCCAAAAATGTTGTGTTTTGCCCGGAAACAACTTCACCCACTATGCCCCTTCACTATGTGAAGGGGCATAGTGTGCTAAAAGAGTATGGCACCCTAAAATTAACAGGCACGGAAGTTTTTCTAGCTTTTGTTCTGTCTCAGCTGAGTGCATCTCTTTCTCTGTGTGTATATATATATATATATATATATATATATATATATATATATATATATATACACACACACACACGTTATAACACAAGCACTCGCTGGATTTGATACAGGTGAAATAAGTGTTTCGGGGTGTGTATATATATATATATATATATATATATATATACTGTATATATAGTTCCAAAAAAGAGCACTCTCACCACAATAGCAACTGCCAGGGTGCCAACGGTTAAATATAATAGATAAAATGCGGTACTCACTGGTCTTTCCAAAGTGTACTTTAATTGAACAAAGTGAATTATCGGGGGGACACTCCCCCCTTCCTCAGACAGAAATTAAAGTACACTTTTTGGAAAGACCAGTGAGTGCCGCATTTTATCTATTATATATATATATATATATATATATATATATATATATATATATATATATATCAAACCTGTCTTCAGTCCGACCTTCCTATCCGCCTGGGTGAAATAATATGATGCTACAGTCAGACAAACGATTGCACTCTCAGGTCTTTTAACAAAGAAAATCACTCTTTAATGATGTAACGTTTTCGGAGACTATGTCCCTTTCATCAGCATGCCAAAAAACATAATTTATGCTTACCTGATAAATTTATTTCTCTTGTAGTGTATTCAGTCCACGGATCATCCATTACTTATGGGATATATTCCCTTCCCAACAGGAAGTTGCAAGAGGATCACCCACAGCAGAGCTGCTATATAGCTCCTCCCCTCACATGTCATATCCAGTCATTCGACCGAAACAAAACAAGAAAGGAGAAACCATAGGGTGCAGTGGTGACTGGAGTTTTAATTAAAATTTAGATCTGCCTTAAAAAGACAGGGCGGGCCGTGGACTGAATACACTACAAGAGAAATACATTTATCAGGTAAGCATAAATTATGTTTTCTCTTGTTAAGTGTATTCAGTCCATGGATCATCCATTACTTATGGGATACCAATACCAAAGCTAAAGTACACGGATGATGGGAGGGACAAGGCAGGAACTTAAACGGAAGGAACCACTGCCTGTAGAACCTTTCTCCCAAAAACAGCCTCCGAAGAAGCAAAAGTGTCAAATTTGTAAAATTTTGAAAAGGTGTGAAGCGAAGACCAAGTCGCAGCCTTGCAAATCTGTTCGACAGAGGCCTCATTCTTAAAGGCCCAGGTGGAAGCCACAGCTCTAGTGGAATGAGCTGTAATTCTTTCAGGGGGCTGCTGTCCAGCAGTCTCATAGGCTAAACGTATTATGCTACGAAGCCAAAAGTAGAGAGAGGTTGCTGAAGCTTTTTGACCTCTCCTCTGTCCCGAGTAAATGACAAACAGGGAAGAAGTTTGACGAAAATCTTTAGTTGCCTGTAAATAGAACTTCAGGGCATGGACTACGTCCAGATTATGCAAAAGTCGTTCCTTCTTTGAAGAAGGACTAGGACATAATGATGGAACAACAATCTCTTGTCTGAATGGAAAATCAGATAAGGAGAATCACAATGTAAGGCGGATAACTCAGAGACTCTTCGAGCCGAGGAAATAGCCATCAAAAACAGAACTTTCCAAGATAAAAGCTTAATATCAATGGAATGAAGGGGTTCAAACGGAACACCTTGAAGAACTTTAAGAACCAAGTTTAAGCTCCACGGAGGAGCAACAGTCTTAAACACAGGCTTAATCCTAGTCAAAGCCTGACAAAAAGCCAAGACGTCTGGAACTTCTGCCAGACGCTTGTACAAAAGAATAGACAGAGCAGAAATCTGTCCCTTCAACGAACTAGCAGATAAGCCCTTTTCCAAACCCTCTTGTAGAAAGGACAATATCCTAGGAATCCTAACTTTACTCCATGAGTAACTCTTAGATTCGCACCAATACAAGTATTTACGCCATATCTTATGGTAGATTTTTCTGGTAACAGGCTTCCGTGCCTGTATTAAGGTATCTATAACTGACTCTGAGAAGCCACGCTTTGATAGGATCAAACGTTCAATCTCCATGCAGTCAGCCTCAGAGAAATTAGATTTGGATGGTTGAAAGGACCTTGTATTAGAAGGTCCCGCCTCAGAGGCAGAGACCATGGTGGACAGGACGACATGTCCACTAGTTCTGCATACCAGGTCCTGCGTGGCCATGCAGGCGCTATCAGAATCACTGATGCTCTCTCCTGTTTGATCTTGGCAATCAGGCGAGGCAGCAGCGGAAACGGTGGAAACACATAAGCCATGTTGAATAACCAAGGGGCTGCTAGAGCATCTACTAGCGCCGCTCCCGGGTCCCTGGACCTGGATCCGTAATGAGGAAGCTTGGCGTTCTGGCGAGACGCCATGAGATCCAGTTCTGGTTTGCCCCAACGATGAATCAGTTGAGCGAACACCTCCGGATGAAGTTCCCACTCCCCCGGATGAAAAGTCTGGCGACTTAGAAAGTCCGCCTCCCAGTTCTCCACTCCTGGGATGTGGATCGCTGACAGGTGGCAAGAGTGAGACTCTGCCCAGCGAATTATCTTTGAGACTTCTAACATCGCTAGGGAACTCCTGGTTCACCCTTGATGGTTGATGTAAGCCACAGTCGTGATGTTGTCCGACTGAAATCTGATGAACCTCAGTGTTGCTAACTGAGGCCAAGCTAGAAGAGCATTGAATATTGCTCTTAACTCCAGAATATTTATTGGGAGGAGTTTCTCCTCCTGAGTCCACGATCCCTGAGCCTTCAGGGAGTTCCAGACTGCGCCCCAACCTAAAAGGCTGGCATCTGTTGTTACAATCGTTCAATCTGGCCTGTGAAAGGTCATGCCCTTGGACAGATGGACCCGAGAAAGCCACCAGAGAAGAGAATCTCTGGTCTCTCGATCCAGATTTAGTAGAGGAGACAAATCTGAGTAATCCCCATTCCACTGACTTAGCATGCATAATTGCAGCGGTCTGAGATGCAGGCGCGCAAATGGCACTATGTCCATTGCTGCTACCATTAAGCCGATTACTTCCATGCACTGAGCCACTGACGGGCGTGGAATGGAATGAAGGACACGGCAAGCATTTAGAAGTTTTGATAACCTGGACTCCGTCAGGTAAATTTTCATCTCTACAGAATCTATAAGAGTCCCTAGGAAGGAGACTCTTGTGAGTGGTAATAGAGAACTCTTTTCCACGTTCACTTTCCACCCATGCGACCTCAGAAATGCCAGAACTATCTCTGTATGAGACTTGGCAATTTGAAAGCTTGACGCCTGTATCAGGATGTCGTCTAGATACGGAGCCACCGCTATGCCTCGCGGTCTTAGAACCGCCAGAAGTGAGCCAAGAACCTTTGTAAAGATTCTCGGGGCGTAGCTAACCTGAAGGGAAGAGCTACAAACTGGTAATGCCCGTCTAGAAAGGCAAATCTTAGGTACCGATAATGATCTTTGTGAACCGGTATGTGAAGGTAGGCATCCTTTAAGTCCACTGTGATCATGTACTGACCCTCTTGGATCATGGGTAGGATGGTTCAAATAGTTTCCATTTTGAATGATGGAACTCTTAGGAATTTGTTTAAGATCTTTAGGTCCAAGATTGGTCTGAAGGTTCCCTCTTTCTTGGGAACCACAAACAGATTTGAGTAAAATCCTTGCCCTTGTTCCGTCCGCGGAACCGGGTGGATCACCCCCATTACTAGGAGGTCTTGAACACAGCGTAGGAATGCCTCTTTCTTTATCTGGTTTTCTGATAACCTTGATAGATGGAATCTCCCTCGGGGAGGAGAAGCTTTGAAGTCCAGAAGATATCCCTGAGATATGATCTCCAACGCCCAGGGATCCTGGACATCTCTTGCCCATGCCTGGGCAAAGAGAGAAAGTCTGCCCCCCACTAGATCCGTTTCCGGATAGGGGGCCGTTCTTTCATGCTGTCTTAGGGGCAGAAGTAGGTTTTCTGGCCTGCTTGCCCTTGTTCCAGGACTGGTTAGTTTTCCAGGTCTGTCTGTAACAAGCAACAGTTCCTTCCTGTTTTGGAGCGGAGGAAGTTGATGCTGCTCCTGCCTTGAAATTTCGAAAGGCATGAAAATTAGACTGTTTGGCCTTTGATTTGGCCCTGTCCTGAGGAAGGGTATGACCCTTACCTCCAGTAATGTCAGCAATAATTTCTTTCAAGCCGGGCCCGAATAAGGTCTGCCCCTTGAAAGGAATATTAAGTAATTTAGATTTAGAAGTCACGTCAGCTGACCAGGATTTAAGCCATAGTGCTCTGCGCGCCTGGATGGCGAATCCGGAGTTCTTAGCTGTTAGTTTAGTTAAATGTACAATGGCATCAGAAACAAATGCATTAGCTAGCTTAAGAGCTTTAAGCTTGTCCATAATTTCCTCCAATGGAGCTGTGTGAATGGCCTCTTCTAGAGCCTCAAACCAGAATGCCGCAGCAGCAGTGACAGGCGCAATGCATGCAAGGGGCTGTAAGATAAAACCTTGTTGAACAAACATTTTCTTAAGGTAACCTTCTAATTTTTTATCCATTGGATCCGAAAAAGCACAACTATCCTCCACCGGGATAGTGGTACGCTTAGCTAAAGTAGAAACTGCTCCCTCCACCTTAGGGACCGTCTGCCATAAGTCCCGTGTAGTGGCGTCTATTGGAAACATTTTCCTAAATATAGGAGGTGGGGAAAAGGGCACACCGGGTCTATCCCACTCCTTGCTAATAATTTCTGTAAGCCTTTTAGGTATAGGAAACACGTTAGTACACACCGGCACCGCATAGTATCTATCCAGCCTACATAATTTCTCTGGAATTGCAACTGTGTTACAATCATTCAGAGCCGCTAAAACCTCCCCTAGCAATACACGGAGGTTCTCAAGCTTAAATTTAAAATTAGAGATCTCTGAATCCGGTTTCCCTGGATCAGATCCGTCACCCACAGAATGAAGCTCTCCGTCCTCATGTTCTGCAAACTGTGACGCAGTATCGGACATGGCTCTCACAGCACCAGCGCGCTCTGTCCTTATCCCAGAGCTATCGCGCTTGCCTCTTAATTCTGGCAATTTAGATAATACTTCTGTCAGGGTATTATTCATAATAGTAGCCATGTCTTGTAAAGTGATTGCTATGGGCGTCTCTGATGTACTTGGCGCCACAATATCACGCGCCTCCTGAGCGGGAGGCAAAGGTACTGACACGTGAGGAGAGTTAGTCGGCATAACTTCCCCCTCGTTGTCTGGTGATAATTCTTTCACAGATAAAGACTGACCTTTATTATTTAAAGTGAAATCAATACATTTAGTACACATATTTCTATGGGGCTCCACACTGGCCTTCAAACATAGTGAACAAACAGATTCATCTGTGTCAGACATGTTTAAACAGACTAGCAATGAGACTAGCAAGCTTGGAAAACACTTTAAAATAAGTTTACAAGCAATATAAAAAACGCTACTGCGCCTTTAAGAAGCACAAAAAAACTGTCTCAGTTGAAATAACAATGAACCAAATCAGTTATAGCTACCAAATTTTCACAGTAAATGTATTAAGTTAGCAGAGCATTGCACCCACTTGCAAAAGGATGATTAACCCCTTAATACCCAAAACGGATAATCAATAGAGAAAAAAACGTTTTTAACACAGTCAAACACACTGTCACAGGTCTGCTGTGACTGATTACCTCCCTCAAAAAGACTTTTGAAGTCCCTTGAGCTCTCTAGAGACGTCCTGGATCATGTAGGAAGAAGCAGGAAGACTGAGACTTAATTTTTACTGCGCAAAAAAAGCGCTAAAATAGGCCCCTCCCACTCATTATTACAACAGTGGGAAGCCTCAGTTAACTGTTTCCATGCAGAAATATAAGTCAGCCATGTGGAAAAATCATGCCCCAATAAGTTTTATCACCAATGTACCTCAAAAAACGATTAAACATGCCAGCAAACGTTTTAAACATCCTTTTTTAAAGAGTATGTATCTCTATTGATAAGCCTGATACCAGTCGCTTCTACTGCATTTAAGGCTTTATAAAATTACTTCAGTATTAGCAGCATTTTCTTAGTCAAATTCCATTCCTTAGAAAATTATTTTACTGCACATACATTAATCAGCCTGATACCAGTCGCTTTCACTGCATTTAAGGCTTTACTTACATTACTTAGGTATCAGCAGTATTTTCTTAGTCAATTCCATTCCTTAGAAAAATATTTTACTGCACATACCTTATTTGCAGGAGACCCCGCACGCTATTCCCTTTCTGAAGTTACCCCACTCCTCAGAATGTGCGAGAACAGCCAGTGGATCTTAGTTACTTCTGCTAAGATCATAGAAAACGCAGGCAGATTCTTCTTCCAAATACTGCCTGAGAAAAAAACAGCACACTCCGGTGCCATTTAAAAATAACAAACTTTTGATTGAAGAAATAATTAAGTATAAAGCACCACACTCCTCTCACGACCTCCATCTATGTTGAGGGTTGCAAGAGAATGACTGGGTATGACATGTGAGGGGAGGAGCTATATAGCAGCTCTGCTGTGGGTGATCCTCTTGCAACTTCCTGTTGGGAAGGGAATATATCCCATAAGTAATGGATGATCCATGGACTGAATACACTTAACAAGAGAAATGAATACAAAAACACAATTTATACCGTGTCTGTTGCGCTAAACAAGTGTTTGGAACGCATGTTTGCGTTCCAGTATTTCGTGCAACCCGGAAGTGATGAAAAAACGCCACTTCCAGGTATACGTGACTTGTAAATTCTTACAACAAATTCAAAACTAAAATAAATTGTGAATAACGTGCTGTACGGCTGAATCAACATACTGTATCAGTTCCACACTCTTATTGGCTTTGTACCTAATGTCAAAGCTACAAAATAACATTCAAAATAAACAAGGTATAGAGGGCGGTATGGCTTCCTTTGTTGCCATAGTAACCGCTATTCTCCACACACACAACTTGCTTAGCGGTTAGCTCAACCCACTGGTGTAAACCCGTGACTTGAATAGAGTTGTGCTCATTTCATAGTGTCAATTGACTAATATGTGAAATTTAACAAGTTAATGCTATCGATAACACCTAGCTTTCCATTCATATTATTGCTCACATTAGGGATTGTATACAGCACATCAGAAGTGGTCCTAGCTGGATATTACTTGGCACAGTTTCGTGGACATTACTACCCCCTACCATACATTCTACATTACACACCATCTTAACCTAACCTCCATACTAATTTAGTAGCAAATTAAACATGTATCCCTAACATTGAAAAGGAATACAAATTAGTTCAACATTATCTGTATGAACTAACTTCAAATAAGGGAAATATATCCCTGCTTCTAGATAGACCAAATCTATATACTTTTGTTACTTATGTGGGTGTCTCACCCATGGCTGTCACCTAGTGCAGCGCTAATCATTCCACCTGAATGATATTACAAATTATTAGAATCTAAAAAATATGTTAGCACGTATATACACTTAAAAATAAAAAAACACCAAAAGGTTATATTGTGTGCTATCAAAATATGTACATTCATATATTCATGCATGTGTTTAAACATTGAGTTGCAAGCCAAGAGGTAAGTTACAGCTTTATATCTTGGCCTCTCAACCCCTATGAAGAAAACTTGTATTTAGTTGATGATATACTCTCCATATTCCAAGACTTGAAACCCCCTTGTAAGAACCATACCAGCCTGGGGTTATGGGACTTATTCACAAACTTTGCGCCTAATTAGGGATAGATATTACTGTCACCATCTATAGCCCTGGTTTGCTGCATCCAAAGGTCGATGTTAGAAGTTTTTACCATCATGTGTCAGGTAGCAGTCGTGGCCCAGCTTAGGTCTATGGTCATGCTTTGTGGAATATAAAGTGACCTCCCGATTACACCAGGACATCCACCTTGCATCTAAGCTACAAAAGTGCTTGTTGCCAAGTGCTGCTGGTACACACGGGAGAAGCCTTCTAACAAAGTGGGGTGGTCGTTCCCAGTACACAGCAGAGTCCACAGCAAGTTGGTGCTGCACTCTCGGTATGTGCCACACTGGACCATCCTAGACTAGGGCTTTAAAGTCAGGTGCGGAGTTCAATCCTCCTGGATAGATAGTACGTAACCTGTATATCCATTGTGTTTCATGCAATAGAAGTAGCTTGTCTCTATCACCTCCTCTGTCCAATTTGGGTATATGGTCAATGAGAATATACCAGATAGAAGATACTGGATGTTGTTTACTTGTACAATGCCTAGCCACTGGTTTATCAGTTCGCCCCTAGATAGAGCTGTGCGGATTGCATGTCTGTGGTTCACCATATGTTCCCTCAGTGTTCCTGTGGTTTTCCCCACATAAAAATTGGAACATGGGCAAAATAACAAATATATGACATGTGTGGTAGTGCATGTAAGCGAATGTCCGATGACATACTTTTTATTCGTATGTGGATGGTGGAACGTTTGGTACTAATAAGTGCATTGCAACCAAGACACCTATAGGATCCTTTAATGTTTACTTTAGTTGTAATATTAAAGCTCTGTTTGGGGTCTGTTCTGACAAGCATGTCCCTCAAATTGGTACCCCTCCTATAGCCTACCATTGGTCGTAGGTTTGTACTGAAGGTTAGTTTAGGGTCGGGCGCTATCACAGGCCAACGTCTTCTCAGAATTTGTCCCGTCCTGGTGGTATTTGGAGTTAACGTTGTGGCCATGATCAATTTGTCTCTGGTGGTTCTGGTCGGTCTAGGAATGAGTAGTTACGTCTGTGTCAAGAGTGATACTTCATTTAAGGTATCATTAACCAAACGTGGTTTGTAACCCCTCTGGACGAATTTATCCCTCATCTCTGACAACTGGGAGACCCCGGCCTGATGATTGGAATTATTCCGTATAGTTCTAACCATCTTGGACCTGACTATGCCCTTAAGAAGGGCCGGAGGGTGGCAACTGTCTGCCCTAAGAATTGAGTTCCTATCCGTGGGCTTGTTGTATAATGTAGTGCCTAAGGTATTGCCTTCTTTAAAGACAATCAGATCTAGAAAGTGTATCTGTTCCTTACTGGTAGTCATTTTGAATCTTACAG